>NC_054886.1:2567176-2636107 GCF_018320785.1 Cheilinus undulatus | reverse complement strand
TGTTCTGCATCGTTCTCTGCACAATCTGGACTAAAGATGATGAGTGACCGAGGAGACCAAGAGGACAGAGGAGAGCCTCCTCCTTCCAGCGGTGTCTCTGTGAAGACTGACTGGTCTGAAATGGAAAATCCAGTCTTCAGTAATGGACCAGGACCAGAACTAATGTCCTCTTTTTCCAGTGGTGTCTCTGTGAAGAGTGACAGGTCTAAAGGTAACCCTCCAGACTTCAGTAATGGACCAGGACCAGAACTAATGTCCTCTTTTTCCAGTGGTGTCTCTGTGAAGAGTGACTGGTCTAAATTGGAAAATCCAGTCTTCAGTAATGGACCAGGACCAGAACTAATGTCCTCTTTTTCCAGCAGTGTCTCTGTGAAGAGTGACAGGTCTAAAATGGAAAATCCATTCTTCAGCAGTGGACCAGTACCAAGACCATCTTCCCCTTTTTCCAGCGGTGTCTCTGTGAAGAGTGACAGGTCTAAAATGGAAAATCCATTCTTCAGCAGTGGACCAGTACCAAGACCATCTTCCTCTTTTCCCAGCGGTGTCTCAGTGAAGAGTGACAGTTCTAAAGGTTACCCTCCAAACTTCAGTAGTGGACCCAGACCCTCAGATCCACAGTAAGAGAACTTCTCTTTAACCTCTGAACTGTCAGGATTTAGCTCTTTGTGTCTTCAGAACTAGAGTTGTCACAGTCCCCACATGTTTCTCTCTGATATCCTGGTAATAAAACCAGAAATGAGAAAAGGGGCAGAGCATTCTCAAGGGGCCCTTATAATAAAGGCATTTTTATTCCCAACATTACACTAGTTTATATGTCCTGTTGTATGTTATACATTTCAAAATATGTCACTTATTGAGCCAAGTAAGCCTATTCAACTATTATACAGGATTAGTAATACCTGGAGAGCTCTGATAAAAAAATAGAAATGCTCTCCTCACTTCACTGTTTGGTGTTGGTATTAGCACGGGATAAGTCGTGGTATATTGGAATTTACAAAAAACTTCTTTTTTAATTCCACATAAAAGGCAACATAAAGCATATGGCGTTTGCCGGTGACATTTCCTTTGTGTATCCTTTACGTTTCTATTTTATTTTCTTTTATTATAATCTGTAGCTATCCTTGATCAATGAATGATTGAAATTCCCCCAGCTCTATTATCATCTATCAGCAGCTGATCAGTCAGAGAGGAAGAAGCACTGTCCCTCTATTCATTCATGAGAGTGCGAAGTCTCAAGCCAAATGTGAACCTTTTCAGTGATTGTTTTCTACAGATGATGCTGTAGATTATCTGAACTTTTTGACCAAAATGTCTAATCCCTGGCCCGTTCTTGTCTCATCATGTTAGAAACATCCAAACTGAAATCTATCAGGTCTCACGCTGAGTTAGAAATGCTCATTCATGCTTTTATATTTTCCCAAATCCCCCTTTAATCAGTTAAAAATGGTTGAAAATGCTGCTGGAAGATTGCTGAGTAGGTCCACTAGGACAGATCACATCACTCCAGTTTTATTTCCTTACATTGGCTCCCAATCAGCCTCCAAATTCATTCTAAGATCCTTGTTTGTGTCTATAGAGCCCTTCATGGGCAGGTGCCTGATTATATCCTAAGACCTGCTCCATCCCTACATCCCCGGTCGATCTCTTCGGTTTTGCCACTAAAGTAAAAAAACAAAACAAAAAAAAACAACTTTTTATGTATTAGTTATCTATTTTTATTTAAAAACAACAACAACAAAACAATACATTTGGTATCAGTTTTCAGTGAAATTTTACCGTTAATTTTGATCCTCAGCAGTTGTCATGGAAATTTATGAGCTGTTGTTGCTTTAACTGTGAGACGGCAATCGCCCGCTGCCAGAGTAGTGTCCAAAATCCTTTTTGTTTTAAAGTCATCCACTCTTTGCTGCTCCCTGTATAGTGGCTAGAGTGTAGTGAGTGATGGGTTTCAGACACAGCCTATATAAACATATCTCCATATAATCATATCCTCTCTATATAAAAATTTATATAAACTTAGCACAAAAAGTAAGTAAATTTGTGTTTGGTACATTATTTCTTTCTTGCAACAATGCTTCTTGGTAATAAATCTTATACCGTTGGAAAGCCTGTTTATTACCCTTTTGAATGGAGCCACATTTGTAAGGAACATGCATTAGAAAGATGAGCAGCAGAGCTGAGTATGTGGGTTGCACCCATGAAAGTTTGCCAAATCTTCTCTGCCAATGCCAAACAGCTGATTCTGCCATTGACTCTTGTTTGGTGTTTGGTGTTTGGTGGATTAGATGATTGAAGTTTGAAGATACAAGACATATTAGCTATTTATCAATTTATTCATTTAACAAACAGGAACCTCAGTGTGGAAGAACCATACACAGCCACAGCAGCCTGGCTCCTCTTTCTCATGCTGGTCTCCAGCCTGGCTCCTCCTCCTCATGCTGGTCTCCAGCCTGGCTCCTCCTCCTCATGCTGGTCACCAGCCTGGCTCCTCCTCCTCATGCTGTTCACCAGCCTGGCTCCTTCTCCTCATGCTGGTCACCAGCCTGGCACCTCCTCCTTATGCTGGTCACCAGCCTGGCTCCTCTTTCTCATGCTGTTCACCAGCCTGGCTCCTTCTCCTCATGCTGGTCACCAGCCTGGCACCTTCTCCTCATGCTGGTCACCAGCCTGGCTCCTTCTCCTCATGCTGGTCACCAGCCTGGCACCTTCTCCTCATGCTGGTCACCAGCCTTGCACCTCCTCCTCATGCTGGTCACCAGCCTGGCTCCTTCTCCTCATGCTGGTCACCAGCCTGGCACCTTCTCCTCATGCTGGTCACCAGCCTGCACGCTGATCGCACAAGAGTTCGATGGGGTTTAGGCCAGGACTGCTGGCGGGTCATTCCATCCTCCCCACTCCCATATTCTGGAGGTAGTCTCTGATAAACCCCGATCTGTGGGGGCGAGTGTTGTCATCTTGAAGGATAGAGTTCAGTCCCAGACTGTGGAGATATGGGATTGCCACTGGTTGCAGACTCTCATCTCCATATCTCTCTGCACTGAGATTTCCTCCAATGATGACAAGCCTGGTTTTTCCAGTGAGGAAGATGCAGCCCCACACCATCTCACTGCCTCCACCTAAAGATGTTACTCTATCGGTGCAGCATTCAGAATAGCGTTCTCCACGTCTTCTCCGCACTTTGACCCTACGATCCAACTGCCATAGGCAGAATCTGGACTCATCGCTGAACATAACGTTCCTCCACATGTTCAGGTTCCAGTGCACGTGTTGCATGTGTCGCTGGAGGCGAGAGTACTGGGCCCAGCTGCCTAACTGTTTACTTCCAAATGCCTGCCCTGCCTCCTACACCCATGAAAATCATTGAATAGCCGGAATGATAATTCACCGGCGTACACATTTGTTAACGACAGCTACTTTCTCATGATCCGTGCATTTGTTGGTTGCCGGGAAAATTGTTAGAGATCTGGAAAAATGATCCCAAGGACCTGTTTTAATTTAATTAGGCTAGAGCAACCTATTAGAACCATAGGTCAGTTACATGCACACCACCTGAGACCACATTACATTGAGGTGTGTGAAGTAAAAAGTCTTAATTCTGTACTTTAAATGCAGTTTAATTACTTTAATTGCAATTTAGCATGGCCATAGCATACAAATCAAAATCTTTGAATAAATGCTGATTGGTTACAATAAAAAAAAATTGCTGATTAAAAATCTAAAATCTTAAAATCACAATAATGATGATTAATAATAATAAAAGATCAAAATAAAATGAAATAAACTCATTACTTATTACAACCTGTTCTTTTAGCTGAGCCAGTTCAATTTGAAGTCCTTATTTTGTAGAAGAGTCTTCCTAATTTGGCAGAGAGGAGACGAGTGAGAGCGTGGCCAATGCCCTTCCTCCTTTTAGCCCTCAGCAGCTCAGAGGCCTCTACTTCAGGACCCTCGATGGTGCAAGGTCCCAAAAAAGCCTCTTCTACCTCCGCAGCATGCAGAGGGAGAAGGGGGACGAAGAAAACCTTGTAATTAAAAAATTTGGAAAAGTCTAATACTCAGTCTACAACCAGAGGGAAAAATACTGGAAGCACTGTCCAAAGTCTCTTCTCGTCTTCCCCAAACTCTCTCAGAAAAATGTTCAGAGATCAGCTCAAAAAAGCAGTAATGTCTCAGCGAGATTTGAACCACTTTTTGAGAGCTTGATTCCCCCGATGTGGTCCTCAAACTGGGTAGATCGATCTTGCTTGAAAAGTGCTGCCCCAAAACTGACTACTTCTGCTTTGTGTCTCTCCTTTTTATAGGGATACATGCTACATTATTCATATTTATCATATTTGCATACTTTTCCTCTCCCCTCGGCCAGGGTGCGGCCTTGTTGTACATACACTAATGGTAAGGACTACACACAAACAGTTTGGCCCCCTCTCTTGCTAACGGCTCTTGAGTTACTTCTGCTTTCTCAGCCTAGGGCTTCTGCTTTTCTCTAACAGCTCCTCTGAATTTCTCCTTTTCTACCAGCTGTCTCTGAGCAGAGCTGCTATCCTTTACCGGAGCTTACCTTTTTGTTACACATAAGCACTTTTTGATCAAACTTAATACTTATACTGTGTGTTTAGTAAATGCTGTGCTGCATAAGCTATTTTGATGATACTTAAAGATCAATAAATGCTGTTTTGTTATTCTGGCTTGAAGTTGTTATTCTGGCCTCCCTTTTTATCATCATGACTACTTGCAGCACCATTTTGTCATCTCCTACAGTGTCTCTGAGGCCTGACTTCCTGCTGAAGCCCAAACCTCCTCTCTATGGGGGGTCTAACCTGAGACACAGGCCTGATCTGTGACATCAAACTAGGATCCACTTGACAGTATGAAGCCTTAGAACAAATTCTCTGTACTAGAAGTAGTTATTAATCTACTTCTTACTTCAGGTAACTTCTGAAAACATTGCTCTGTTGGTGAACATGTTTGTTAAACTTCAAGGCTGCAGAATATTTTCAAACGAGATCATGTATTCCATCAGCTGAGGATCTGTACTGACAGCAGTTAACATAATTTTTAGTTATTTTTTAATGCACTTTCAGCTGAAATAAAGCTGTTTGATGCTTATTCCCTACTGATTTCCGTCTCTCATCCTTTCTACAACTCTGCGGCTGGACCAGCAGACTCACGCTGACTGTGACTTCACATTCATAGCCTTTACAGCTGCCCACCAAGTGAGAGCACAGGTGTCTGTGGAAATGCTAACTATTTTGAGGTATAGCGTACCAAACCATACCAAACCATACTGAATCAAACCGGACCCCCTGATGGAAACACGACTATTGAGACCACTGTTAACTCTAAGACTGAAGTTTTAGCGCCAGTTAAACGCGCCCTGCTTGTTGTCTGACAGGCAGAGCAGAGCACACACATTAACACACACACTCATCTGTGTGTCGTGTCCAACACTGTCAGCGCTCCTATCAGAGAAACGACCACCAAACAATAAAATAATCTGTTTCTGTAAATCACTGTAAAAAAGCAAACTTTTTATTGTCAGAAAGATTTCTTTAGTGTTTAAAATATGAATGTCCTTAAAGAGGATGAGAAATAGTTTTACTCATGCAGCTCTTTATATTTCAGTCTGTTGTAAACAGTTTTTCGAAAACTTAAAAAAAATTCTAGATGATTTTTTTCTACTTATAATTGTAGCAATGAGGGGACAATGTGGTGAATTAAAGATGGTAGACTATTAAAATGAAAGTTCTGATTTAAAGAGCAGTAAAATGTTCAGTTTGACTCAGAGTTGAACAAACTGTGTAAGCATTGATGGCTTATTCAGTACAAGAGAAGTTAGTTTAAACATTTCTGAATAGACATGAATTACTTTGAAATTATAACCTTCAGCTGTATAAAGGACGTATTTTCCACTCATGTATTTTTTTCCATAATCAAAAAAAGTGTAAAATCTCATCTCGTGAAATAAGTCTCATCACACCCTTACGATTTACATATGATCTCCCTAATTATTCATATCCTCTCTATATTAAACATATCTTCTACATATAAAATTATCTCTATATAAACAATTCTGTAATTAAACATTTGTTGTTTTTCAGGGTCATGATGGAGCAGAGATCAAACTCTGTAAAGTAGCCTGTAGTTGACAAGAGGAAGGTCTCCGTCTTTGAGTCTAGGGACCACCACAGCAGACTGCCAAGATTTCGGAGACCTCCTTTGAACCGATGGGGTTTCAATTCAGAGGTGTTAAGGGGTTAGTTATTGATGAACTGATCTCTTTCAACATGCATACATCCATCCCATAGTAAAATTGTAATAATGATTTAAAGCCCCTACATTTAAGCCGTGCCATGTTGTTGACCTTTAAAGCTGTGTGGTTAAATGTCCTTAAAGCTGATTTTGTTTCTACAGAGTTCAGCAGGAACCATCAGAGTTCTTCAGAGATCAGTCCAAACAGCAGAAAACAGAGCTGGACTCCATATTTATGGTGTGTACCTCAGTTTATGGTGGAGCACATCTATGTAGAGATCTTTCTAAACTCTTTTCTATCAGTCTGTCAGGTCAAACCCAGGCTGTCCTCTAAACATTTACTTTCTCTTTGTGTTCCAGCTGCTGGAGGAGAACATTATCATCTTTGTGAAGAAGGAACTGAAGAGACTTCAGAAGGCTCTGAGTCAGGATAACCCAGAATGTCCCAGTGAGGATGAGTTGGTTGGTGAAGATGAAGAGCAGAGGAGCAGCAGAGAGGCTTTTCTGAAGATCACAGAGAACTTCCTGAGGAGAATGAAGCAGAACAAGCTGGCTGACTGTCTGAGGAACAGTAAGTTTTAAAAGTCAAAAGTGAAAGTAGATTTAAGATGATGGAGAGATGAAGAGGAGGGTCTGATGCTAAGGTTTTTGCCTACTTGTGCTTCAGGGCAAGTGCTTCCCAAATCTGCTTGCCCCATCTAAATTCCTACTTGCCCTGTCTAAGAGGTACTTTTTCTGGCTGTCAAGTGCATACATTTTGCTCACAACATACTTAGAACTAAAATCCATTGCCTGTCGACCTTGGAAAGCAATACACAACACTTCTTTCTTAAGAAAACTGTATTTATTATGATATTATATTTAATTATATAATATATACGAGATTATTTATTGTGTTAGCCCACTGAAAATTGTATTTAACTTTGTACAGATCAGTGCAATGTGAAAGCTGCACCAGGTTGTTTTCCGAAGAAATTCAAACTCAGAAATTTCATATTTAAAATACTAATAAGGTAATAATCCAAACTCAGAAATATTTTTTCCTAACTGATGAATCCAACTATTCTCAGAGGAGGCGGCGGGGTCTGCTACATATGCACCAAGTATAAAATGGTGCTTCTATTCATCATGAAACTGAAGAAATTTTGCCAATATGTGAAAATCAACCACTTAAGATTTTTCTTGTCTGATTAAAAATGTCTTCCTCAAAACTACATAGTGCCCCTTTAAAGTGCTATTTCACAGTTCCACCCTGTAACTGTAACAGTCAGATCAGTGGTACTCAACCTTATTCTAAAGAGCCACATTGTTTCCAAAATACTTAAGCGAGAGCCACAATACAAACCAGGAATGTAAGGTTGATAATAGATCAGTTAATCTGTAGTTAAAATGATATTAAACTGTGACTTGGTAGATAATCATGAGGTTAATGGGATACAAATGTCTGTATAATGTTAGATAAAACAATGTGTCACCGATTTTTATTTTATTTTTTATTTTATTTACCACTGACATCAGGCTAAAACCTTGTATCTCATTTTTTAATGATTTTAATATGTTTTTATAAATCAGTGCTATTGGTCACCCTTTACATCTGTCAGTGGGTTTAACTAATTTTAAAGCAATAAAATATGTCAAAAAATACATTTGTTTCATTCCCTGAAAGGTGATCATTTTGGAGATACCAGTCTGTGGCCCAACACGAGTGTCATGAAAGTTCCACCTGGCCTAAAGATTTTTTAAGATATTAGAATGTGCTGAGTTTGAGCAGTGAGATGCTTTTCAAAGAAAATGATGAATGATGGTTGGCTATTTGGGAATTTGTATCTCACACTGGGGCATTTACTGGAGTTCTGTGGCTTTATTAACATTAAAGAGATGCTTTCTAATTTTTTTCCACTCATTATTAATTATTTAGTTAAAGGGGGAGGGGCCTCATATTGGTCTTTGCCCTGGGCCTCCAAATGACTAAAACCAGCCCTGCCTCACACCTGCAGCTCTCCAGACACATCGTTTCACTCTGCCTCATTTTGGAGCTTTGGTTTTATATTTCTGCTCTTTTGACAATGTTTATGATCATTAGTGCATTAAAGATCAAATAAAACACCCACGTTTGGACAACTTTCACTAGATATTTCATTATCTCCACATGTGATCCGTGATCCGTGTGTGCTATACTCATTGATGACACGCATTGGCACAATTGTCATAAGATATGAAAAGTTAAGTTAGAAAAAGTTAAAACGAGGAAATGGGAAGCTTCAGTTTTAACACAAGAAAGCACAGCTCAATGAATGAGCTTACTGAAGAGACGCAACACCCGCGGACTTCCTCTGCTCTGTTCTTTCACACATGCTCCTCTGTCCAGTGCATCCGGCGGTAAAAATATACGGATTTCAAATAATAAACATGTAAATTTGGAAGTTATCGCCTGTCTTCTTTGTGTGGGTAACAGATTTATTGATGTGACCTACAGTGAATATATTCTGAAGACAGTGTTTACCTTCATAAAGGTTTTTAGTTAAGGTTTTTTTTTTCAAGTAAGCCTTAAAAGAGCCACAACCGGACACTAAATAGCCACATGCAGCTCGAGAGTCGTGGGTTGAGTATCACTGACTTAAACACTCCTTGCCCTCTCTCAGCAGCTGTCTGCACGTCAGCAGACATGCTCAGCCAATAGAGGCAGCGACACACTGCATCTGGCTACTCAGGGGCTCCGCAGTAACAGAAACGAGAGAGGAAAATAATAAAATGAATGAATAGAAAAGCTCACAGTCATGCTTGCCCGTCGGCTTTTTGAAGTTGCACCGGGCATTCGGGTAACCGTTAATGTCGGACCCTGTGAAGAGGAGGTTTACATTTCCACACTCTGCTTTAAAATTCTGCACATACCCACTGAACATCTGATGAGATTTTTGGATGAAACTGATGGAGGAAGAAGAACTGCACAGCCTCTCTTTTATAGTACAACTTTTAGCAGGATCAGCTCATTAACATCATCTGTTTCTTGTTCTTTCAGGATCTTCTGCTTCAGTATGCCAACAGAAACTCAAGTCTAACCTGAAGGAGAAATTCCAGTGTGTGTTTGAGGGGATCGCTAAAGCAGGAAACCCAACCCTTCTGAATCAGATCTACACAGAGCTCTACATCACTGAGGGAGGGACTGGAGAGGTCAACGATGAACACGAGGTCAGACAGATTGAAACAACATCCAGGAAACCACACAGACCAGAAACTACCATTAGACAAGAAGATGTCTTTAAAGCGCCACCTGGAAGAGATGAACCAATCAGAACAGTGATGACGAAGGGCGTGGCTGGCATTGGGAAAACTGTCTTAACCCAGAAGTTCACTCTGGACTGGGCTGAAGGCAAAGCCAACCAGAACATCCAGTTCACATTTCCATTCACTTTCAGAGAGCTGAATTTGCTGAAAGAGAAAAAGTTCAGCTTGGTGGAGCTTGTTCATTACTTCTTTACTGAAACCAAAGAAGCAGAACTCAGCAGGTTTGAAGACCTCCAGGTGGTCTTCATATTTGATGGTCTGGATGAGTGTCGACTTCCTCTGGACTTCCACCAAACTAAAATCCTTTCTGATGTCACAAAGTCCACCTCAGTGGATGTGCTGCTGACAAACCTCATCAGGGGAAACCTGCTTCCATCTGCTCACCTCTGGATAACCACACGACCTGCAGCAGCCAATCAGATCCCTCCTGGGTGTGTTGACATAGTGACAGAGGTCAGAGGGTTCACTGACCCTCAGAAGGAGGAGTACTTCAGGAAGAGGTTTAAGGATGAGAGACAGGCCAGCAGAATCATCTCCCACATCAAGACCTCCCGAAGCCTCCACATCATGTGCCACATCCCGGTCTTCTGCTGGATCACTGCTACAGTTCTGGAGGATCTGCTGAAAACCAGAGAGAGAGGAGCGCTGCCCAAGACCCTGACTGAGATGTACATCCACTTCCTGGTGGTTCAGACCAAAGTGAAGAGCGTCAAGTATGATGGAGGAGCTGAGACTGATCCACTCTGGAGTCCAGAGACCAGGAAGATGATGGAGTCTCTGGGTAAGCTGGCTTTTGAGCAGCTGCAGAAAGGAAACCTGATCTTCTATGAACCAGACCTGATGGAGTGTGGCATCGATATCAGAGCAGCCTCAGTGTACTCAGGAGTGTTCACACAGGTCTTCAGAGAGGAGAGAGGACTGTACCAGGACCAGGTGTTCTGCTTCATCCATCTGAGTGTTCAGGAGTTTCTGGCTGCTCTTCATGTCCATCTGACCTTCACCAACTCTGGAATCAATCTGATGGAAGAAGAACAAACAACATCCAGACCTACAATGACAGAGCTCAACCAGAGTCCTGTGGACCAGGCCTCACTGATCCCAAATGGACACCTGGACTTCACCAACTCTGGAGTTAATCTGATGGAAGAAGAACAAACACCATCAAGGTCTACAATGACACAGTTCTACCAGAGTGCTGTGGACCAGGTCCTACTGAGCCCAAATGGACACCTGGACTTGTTCCTCCGCTTCCTCCTGGGTCTGTCACTGACCACCAATCAGAATCTCCTACGAGGTTTGCTGACACAGACAGGAAGTGCCTCAGAGACCAGACAGGAGACAGTCCAGTACATCGAGAAGAAGATCAATGAGGATCTGTCTGCAGAGAAGAGCATCAATCTGTTCCACTGTCTGAATGAACTGAATGATCGTTCTCTAGTGAAGAAGATCCAACAGTCCCTGAGATCAGGACGTCTCTCCACAGATGAACTGTCTCCTGCTCAGTGGTCAGCTCTGGTCTTCATCTTACTGTCATCAGAAGAAGATCTGGATGTCTTTGACCTGAAGAAATACTCTGCTTCAGAGGAGGCTCTCCTGAGGCTGCTGCCAGTGGTCAAAGTCTCCAACAAAGCTCTGTAGGTGAACTCACAACTGCACTAAAACCAACCAAAGCTTGTACATATCTTTATCATAATTGTGATAGTTAGAAAATGTATGTATTGGGGTATGTTATGTGTCATTCCTGTACATAGAGAGGGAAGCTAACTGGAGTCAACATCATTGTTGTGTTAGCATGCTAAGCCAATAAAGCTGAATCTGAGTGAAGCCCGCTCTGGCCCCAGAACACTATGGCCGCTGACTTCCCTAGTCTCAGGGATACATCTCACTCACCTCACATGTACATGTGCACTATTAGATCATACTAACTGTAGCTGAAATTACTGTGGTGAAAAGCCTCACCTCACATTTACATGTGCACTAATAGATCATACTAACTGTAGCTGAAATTACTGTGGTGAAAAGCCTCACCTCACATGTACATGTGCACTAATAGATCATACAAACTGTAATGTTAAGTTTCGTGGTAAAAGGCTGCATGTCATATGTGTATGTGCACTAAGTATTCTGTCACCATTCTATGTAGTAATGTAATCTCTGTGCCGTACCGTGTTTATGGCGGACCGCCATCAATAAATTAGGCCCGCCTCAAATAGATTCTGGCGCTACCTGTTCGCCCTCGTTCTGTGAATGTAGCGTGTCATTAAAATGACTATATCGCAAATATCCAAGTATAAATTATGTCGAAGTTTTGAGCCGCCAGGGTGCATTTCTGGCTAGAGTTTCGATTCTCCCATTGTCCCTGAATGCATCTCTCACAGCAGAGAGCTGTCTTTTTCTCCTCCGCCCATCCAGAAAACTCCTGCACATGCGGCCAGTTTTTTTTTTTATATCAGGGGTGAGAGAAGCAAAGGAGAAGAAGGTAAACAGAGCAGCGTGGTCAGTTAGCAGCTAGTTAGATGCCTTTTAAGACGGACAATGAGAAATCTGCAGAGAGATCTGCAGCGTTGAGCAGTTGTTCAACTTTGAAAAGGAAGAGGTCGAACTCATGCGGTATTCATTAAAATACGCTGCAAGATGACTCAGAGATAACGTCAGCAGTAACACAACCTGTCCCTAAAGACATGAGCCCAGTGTTGTTGCAAAACCAGGATTTAAAAATCTCATGAAGAAATTTAACCCAGAATACAAGACTTGCCTGGATGCAAACATTTTGCTGAAAACTCCCTGCCAGAGTCTTGTCATGAACTTGTCAGAAACTGGTCCAGCGTTCATCAGCACAGATAACGGACTAATGCAATCACAGCTGTGAGCCTGAATGGTGGACTAGACCGCAGGGTTTTGGCCTCTGGCTGCATGCAGGATTGGTGAATTTTGTGTAGGTTTGCTTCACCCTTAATGAGGGAAATAATCATTTTATAATCAGCAATAGTAAACATAACACAGAAAACAGACATTAGTATTTCAAGATTTATGTAGGGATATAGCAAAAATATATTGGGGTATCAGTTTAAGGCCACTTTTTTTTTTTTTTTTTTTTTAGGAAGCCCCGTAAAATAAAATGCCTTGAGAAAGGGTGCAAACTCTGCAGGAACAAAATTAAAAAAAAAAATTGTCACTCCTTTGATTTAAGTTACCTGCTTTATTTATTCAACCTAATTTCTTATTTATTTATTTTTATTCCTTTCTTTAAATAAGCTATTGTATTTTTTATTTAAATGTATTTATGTTAAGTTTATTTGGTGTTTGTTTACATTTAACATTAAATGAAAGTTTTATATTCAAATCCAAATCAAACACCATGTTCTTTTTTTTGCCCCCCCCCCCCCTTATTTCTACCTCTGTTTCTGTTTCAGACTGAGTGGCTGTAACCTCTCAGAGAGAAGCTGTGGAGCTCTGTCCTCAGTCCTCAGTTCCTCCAGTCTCAGAGATCTGGACCTGAGTAACAACCACCTGCAGGATTCAGGTGTTGAGCAACTTTGTGGTGGACTTAAGGATCCACGTTCTACACTGCAAACTCTCAGGTCAGGACTCCACCACTTCATAAAGGTTCCTTCCCAGCCTGTTTTTATTTTGTGAGTTTGATTATTTTACTGACTAACCTGATGTCTGTTTCAGACTGAGTGGCTGTAGACTCTCAGAGAGAAGCTGTGGAGCTCTGTCCTCAGTCCTCAGTTCCTCCAGTCTCAGAGATCTGGACCTGAGTAACAACCACCTGCAGGATTCAGGTGTTGAGCAACTTTGTGGTGGACTTATGGATCCACTGTCTACACTGCAAACTCTCAGGTAAGGATTCCACGGCTTTGAAAACGTTCCTTTCCAGCCTGTTCTTTATTTTGTGAGTTTGATTATTTTATTGACTAACCTGACGTCTGTTTCAGGCTGAGTGTCTGCAACCTCTCAGAGAGGAGCTGTGGAGCTCTGTCCTCAGTCCTCAGCTCCCAGTCCTCCAGTCTCAGAGAGCTGGACCTGAGTAACAATGACCTGCAGGATTTAGGAGTGATGTTGCTGTCTTCTGGGCTGGAGAGTCCAAACTGCAGACTGAAAACTCTCAGGTTAGTGCAACAACAATGACAACTGCATCAAAGTCTCCCAATCAGAAGGGTGTAGGAACTCCAAAAACCTGTGGGACTCCATGAAAAAGATGAGGACCATGTCCCCCTGCTAAGGGCAGTATTCATGTGTTCAATGAGGGAGAAAGGCTGAATGAGTTTAAGGATTGTTACTGCAGGTTTGAAACTAGAGACTTCTCACAGGAACAGAAAGAAGCCCTGGACATTTTACCTGCACCAAACTCTCTAGTGACTGTTGACCAGCATGTTGTGGAGATTTTTTTCACTCATCTGTCCTGGTAAGGTACCAGGACCAGACAGCATCTCTGGCCATTTATTGAAATCCTGCAGAGAAGAACTTGCAGAGGCCTGGTGCCCCACCTAACAGACATCTGACAGTATGAACAGCTGCCCTCTGGTAAGAGGTTCAGGGCTCTCTGCTGTAGACTGAACAGGTTTAAAATGCATTTAATCCTGTCTATAAAGCTGTAAAATAGCAGCAAATAAGGCTCAGTGTCTATGTTGAAGGGTTTTCATGTGTCATCTGTATGTTGTTGACTGTTGTCTTCTGTCTGCAGCATGGGTGAAGAGCCGTAGACAAATGTCTCACTCTGTGGAACGATAAAGTTGGTCTTATCTTAGGATGGGCTGTTGAAGACTCTAGGTGCCAGGCCTGTATGTTGGTAAAGTAACGCCTCAGTTCCAGATGTTAAACAGCCTTTTTTATTTCTCTCTGTGCCTGTAGTCTGTCTGGCTGTTTGGTCACAGAGGAAGGCTGTTCTTCTCTGGCCTCAGCTCTGGGCTGGTCCTGTCTGATGGAGCTGGACCTGAGCTACAATCATCCAGGAGAACTAGGAGAGAACCTACTGTCTGTTCTACAGAAGGATCCAGACTGCAGACTGGAGACACTGAGGTACAGACAGAAAGACCCAGAGAGAGACAGACTGGTACTAGGTATTAAAGCTGGCTCTCAGTGCTGCAGCTCTACTGGGGCTTTATGCCTTTATTCTGATAGGATAGTGGAAACAGTAGGAACATCTGTGTTGATAAACTTATAGCCAAGTAGACATGTTGATATACTATACAGGCTCCAGTGAAAACTAAAGGAAAATATAGTCACATGAAGAATGAGAGCGTTTGGATCTCTCCTGACCATCCCTGATGTCTAAACTGGCTCTGTTTCTTCCTCCAGACTGGACCATGGGGGACGACACAGACTGAAACCAGGTCTAAAGAAGTGTGAGTGTCTGAATTGTGAATTAGTGAGAACACAATGATGAATGTGACTGATGAATCAGGTAGCCATGGGAACCAACAATGATTGAGGCTGTGTCTGAATCTATCTCTGTCTTTGGCTCTGAAAGCATGAAGGTCCACTTTCACAATCACTGACATTCATCAAACACAAACAGTTTTAGAGTTCTGAGGAGAGGAAACACTACGGCTCAGTCCCTCACAGGTTGGATTAGACTTTTTGGCTGACTGCTGAGGTCAACCCTTCATATGGCAATGTCTGTGTCTGAGTAAGTAAGTACAGGTACATCTCAAAAAATTTGAATGTCATGACAAAGTTCAATATTTTTTGTCACTCTTTTCTGAAACTGATTATATAGACTTGTTACACATAGAGTGATATATTTCAAGCCTTCATTTCTTGAAATGTTGATGATTATGGCATACAGATAATGAAAACCCAAAATTCAGTGTCTCAAAAAATTAGAATATTATATAAGATCAATAAAAAAAGGATATTTTAAACAGAAATGTCAGGCTTCTGAAAAGTATTTTCTTTTCTATGCCTTCAATACTTGGTTGGGCCTCCTTTTGCATGAATTACTTCATCAATGCGGCGTGGCATGGAGGCGATCAGCTTGTGGCACTGCTTAGGGCTGCCTTTTGTCACCGGTTCTGTTCGGAACTTTTATGGACAGAATTTCTAGGTGCAGCCAGGGCATTGAGGGCGTCCAGTTTGGTGGCCTCAGGATTAGGTCTCTGCTTTTCGCGGATGATGTGGTCCTGTTGGCTTCATCAGACTGGGACCTCCAGCTCTCACTGGAACGGTTTGCAACCGAGTGTGAAGCGGCTGGGATGAGAATCAGCACCTCCAAATCTGAGACCATGGTCCTCAGTCGGAAAAGGGTGGAATGCCCTCTCCAGGTTGGGAATGAGATCCTGCCCCAAGTGGAGGAGTTCAAGTATCTCGGGGTCTTGTTCACGAGTGAGGGAAGAATGGAGCGGGAGATCGACAGGCGGATCGGTGCGGCGTCAGCAGTGATGCTGTCTCTGCATCGGTCTGTCATGGTGAAGAAAGAGCTGAGTCAAAAGGCGAAGCTCTCAATTTACCGGTTGATTTACATTCCCACCCTCACCTATGGTCATGAGCAGTGGGTATTGACCGAAAGAACAAGATCGCGGATACAGGCAGCTGAAATGAGTTTCCTCCGCAGGGTGTGTGGGCTCTCCCTTAGAGATAGGGTGAGAAGCTCGGCCATCCGGGAGAGACTCGGAGTAGAGCCGCTGCACCTCCGCGTTGAGAGGAGCCAGATGAGGTGGCTCGGGCATCTGGTCCGGATGCCTCCTGGATGCCTCCCTGGTGAGGTGTTCGGGTAAGTCCCACTGGGAGGAGGCCCCGGGGAAGACCCAGGACACGCCGGAGAGACTATATCACTTGGCTGGCCTGGGAACGCCTCGGGATCCCCTGGGAAGAGCTGGACGAAGTGGCCAGAGAGAGGGAAGTCTGGGCTTCCCTGCTTAGGCTGCTGCCTCCGCGACCTGATCCCGGATAAGCAGAAGAAGATGGATGGATGGATGGACTACATGATTATGGGGAACAAATAAATGTTAAAATCTCTGCATTTGCATTGTTAAGGGAGCGCTACTTAAACGTTTAGCATGGTTTATTTGCAGGGAATATAATAAATGTGCTTTTTACAGATAACTGACAGATATAAAAAAGAACAGGAACACTAAAGTAGAAATTCAGCTTAATTTTACACACATATATATAGACCCTTACACACCTGTCTGAGAAGAATTAGAAATGTTCATGAAACCTGCTGCAGTTTTTATTTTATTGTAGAATAAACAGTTCATTTACAGTTAGTGTTTTACTGTTAGTATAAACTTATAACTGACAAAAAAAACAGTTAATCTCCAGTGACACAGTCTGTCTCTATCAGTGAAGTCTGACACATGTTTCTGTAAAGTTTCATATGTACACAGAGGAGAGCGAGAGGACAGCATGAAACTGTGTACATTTAAGAAGCCACAAAAAATTTGGCTCACAAAAATTAACAATAATGACAAAATCACTCTGCCAGTCAGGCATTCTAACAAGCATCCCAGATAGTTGTGGTCAGCCATATACTAGGTTTTTACCTAGTCTTGTTAACACAGTGACAGCAGAGAACAATCCCCGTCCTCAAACTAGTAAATATAAACTGTGCCATTTAAGATATTATTTACTTTGATAAGAATATTTTTAATATCAAGATGTAGTAGTTTAAAGACCATAGCTGATTCTCTAGATGTTAAAAGGCTACACTGTAGAGCCCTGCATGTTTTTGCCTGCTCTGCAGGATTTCTGACCATTACGGCATGCTTTAGCAACGTGTGTCAGGAGATGTCTGCACAACTTTGGTCCATTCTAGTCAAACGTTTGGACTAGGCCTGGGCCATATGGCTTAAAATTCATGTCACCATATTTTTCTTGTTTTTGACAGAACCAGTATAATATCATGGTATTACAAAGTTATGAAGTGATAATGCTTTAAATCAAAATTCAAGTGTTATAAGCCCCCTTCTCCCCTTAAAACAAACCTTTGATGTCATACTCTGTTTATGTCTGAGCAGAGGAAGACAGAAGAAATGTTTTCTGAAGTCTCTCTGTGGTTACATCCTTTACCTGTGCTCCAAGTTTCATCTCTTTCCTGCTGAGGTGTGTTAAGTTGCTCTACTCTGACCTCCTCCCCCTCTCTAAGGCTGAGCCCAGACTCCCTCCTGAGGAATCTCATTTCAGACGCTTCTATCTCATCCTGACGCTCATTATCCACATACAGCACCATCATGTGAGGAATATAGCGCCACCCAGTGGACACAGGAGGTGAAATCAAAGCCATCAATGTAAAGTCAAAGCCATAGAAATGTCTGAACTTTGAAGTGTTTGGTGTCTGTCTGTGATTGTGGAGCTGCAGCTCACTGTGGTCTGTTCATTCCAATAGAAACAGGAAGTAGAATTTCAGGGCTGATAAACAGGATTCAGGGCTGAAGATGAAATGTTAGTTTGACTCTGTCAGTAACCTTGTTTAGGAATGATCAGATGATAACCATCAGCTGTGTCTCCTTCTCTCCATCAGACGCCTGTGAGCTGGAGGTGGACACAAACACAGTGAACAGAGGACTCAGACTGTCTGACAACAACAGGACAGTGACACGTGTGGAGGAGGAGGATCAACCGTATTCTGATCATCCAGACAGATTTGATAACTGTCCTCAGCTGCTGTGTCGTACTGGTCTGACTGGTCGCTGTTACTGGGAGATCGAGTGGGGAGGAGGGGTCGATGTATCAGTGAGTTACAGAGGAATCAGACGGAGAGGAGATGGAGATGAATGTCTGTTTGGATCTAATGATCAGTCCTGGAGTCTGAGCTGCTCTGGTCATGGTTACTCTGTCCATCACAATGACAGAGGAACATACCCTCTGTTCTCGTCATCCTCTGGTAGAGTAGGGGTGTATCTGGACCATCCTGCTGGCTCTCTGTCCTTGTACAGCGTCTCCTCTGACAGACTGATCCACCTTCACACCTTCAACACCACATTCACTGAACCACTCTATCCTGGGTTTGGGGTTTGGCCCTTATCTGGAGGTTCCACAGGTTCCTCAGTGTCTCTGTGTTCTGTGTAGCTCAAACTCTGCTCAAACTCTGTCTGAATCCAAAGCTTAGTCAGACTACACACCAGATGACTGATCCTCTCTGATTAATCTGGTTTATTTGTTCAAAGCTTGACAGCCATCTTGTATCAGTGTTTCGATATCTGTTTAACTGCTCAGCAGTCATTTTTATATGATCAAGTCCACAACGGTTCATTTTAGTGCTGTTTTAGCTTAGATACTCCTCGTTTGGTCTAACGAAGCCCACAGACACAAACAGCTGATCAGATACTCTGAGATGGAAGAGCACACAGTCGTAGCACCGTAGCTCAAGCTGGCACTGAAAAATAGTGCCAAACACAGCAGCCTTCTGGGTAAAAACAAAAGGTTGTTGTTTTTAGTCCATTTTGAAGCCTGTAGGTAAAAATGGGCTAAAGAGCGGGGTCAGAGAGGAACCTTCAATGTCAGAGTGATATGAGTGAAATAATAGAAGAAAAGAAGAAGAAATGTCTTTCAGACTCATGGCTACTAAATGCTGCTCCAGAAAACAGCAGCATGACGGCTGTACAGACAGGGGTCAGAGTTCTCTGTCCACATTCATAGTCTGCATCTCTTCTCCTCTCTCTGGCCACCACAGAGCCTTGATATCCAATAAACTGGTATTTACAGGATATCCACGGGGTCTTAAAAAGTCTTAAAATGTCTAAAATCCAACAATTTGTCATAAATTGTCATAAAATGTCTTAAATGCGATTTTTAAAGGTCTTAAAAATCTATTAACATTACGTTTATTTAAAACAAATGCATAATATTCAGTCTCGCTCTTCAGTGTTTTGATTTTTGAGGACACTATAACATAACTACATAAACAGAACTAAAGGACCTGTGCAGCCAGGTCAGAATTTATCAAGCACAACCAGCTAGTGTGCTGTGCACGCCGGGATGTGTTTCAGCGAAGCATAGCAGAGGACGAAACTTAACAAAAGCCCATAGCAAGGCCGACTTACTTGTGTAAAATGGATAAGTGCAAATTTAACAATTTGTGGCTCCAAAACAAACACTTTGATGCATGGTTGAAGCCGGTGGATGGAAACATATATGAAGCACACTGCACCTTCTGCAAGAAAACTTTGAAACTCTGAACATTGGGCATGAAGGCATTTGAATCCCATTGCAAATCAGAAAAACATAAAGCAGTCATAAAATGCCAGCAGCAAACGCTTTCAGTCAGCCAGTATTGTTCCACATCAGGATCTATGAGTAAATTCATACATAGGGCCCTATGATTTCCGCGTTAACAGAATCGTGGAATTAGCCAATAAAAACGGAAATTACAATTTAACGCGGAAATCACAGAAATTGAATGAATTTGACTGAAATGCTGTGTTTTTTTTGAAAGATGAATGTATATCTGAGGAATATGTTCCCAGGGGAACACTAAAGTGGGGCACAACTTGTCCCTCACTCCCAACACTCACCACGCCCCCTCCTAAACAACAGCATGTCAAAGCAGCTGCACGAAACACCGGCGAACATCACGTAGCCCCATAGTACCGACGGATAATGTTGCACCTTCAAGAAAACTCATCCGTGCTGCAAGTTATTTTACCTCACCACACCACCTGAGCGGTGTGTCTCACCTCACGCGAGGCACACCGCTCAACCCTCGGAGCCTCAGAATCAAGTCGGACGGACTGGAGATTTTATGAAGTCTAAATGATGTTAAATTCGAGTTACAGTTAGCTCAATAATTCATCCTGTAGATACTGTAGTTCTCTTTGGTTACTTAACGAGCCAACACGTGTCTGTATTAACGTAGCGGTCTGATATGAGGCAGACGGACAGACAGCAGGGAGATGAGGAGAGAACCGTTACTGTAAGGAGTAAAACACAATGCAGCATCAAACTGCATGCACTGTTACAGACAGAGAGTAAAGAAAAGTTTAGGTAACAGGTTTACTTTTAGCCATTTAACTTTAATGTGACCTTATTAAGTTACTATCACTGTTTGTGATGAGAGAACAGAAGGATTTCTTCATTTGCACTATAAACATCAGTTAGGATGTGATTATACACATGAGTGTGTCTTGAAATGTTGGAAATATCTGACTGTTACACTGGATATAATTATTTTATATCAGGGTTATCCAAGCAATGGCTCCTGGGCCAACTGTGGCCCTTATTCAGTAAATTTAAGGTTATTTCTATTTAATTAGTGAACATTTGATTCATTTACATAAACAGGACAATCTTTTTTTCTGGTAAAATTAGTGGAAAGGTTAAAAAACGGAATTCCAAAAAAATTAAAATGGAATTTGGCAAAAAATAAAACAAAATTCATAGGGCCCTACATAAACTTTGCAAGTAATTCTGGCCTCCGATTTTCCTGCATGTCTTCTTTACTTTTTTTGCCAGTGTGGATGTGAAATGGGGCTTAAATTGTATTCATTATGGTCTTAAAAAAAGTCTTAGAAAGTCTTAAATTTGACTTGTTGAAACCTGCAGAGACCCTGATTTAGCACCATGGCCTGTTACATTCACGTCAATCAATCAGAGCAAGAGACGAGCTAACGCGGGTATCATAGACCAAACAGTCTAAGTGAACAGCAGAGCCAGAAACTCAATCAACAATACAACGGCTATTTTCACCACTAACAACATCATCTTCTTTTTCTGCTGACATCTCTACATGATTCTATTGGATGTTTGATAGGAAACTTCTTGTGTTAAAAAACAACAAATTTAGCCCAACTAGAATATGAGCTTTATAGAGGAAATACCATTCTTCCCTTAGTCATCAGTAATCCTGGATTTCTCACTGAATTTCCACAAATTCCTCTTCAAACTAGGAAAGTTTCAGCCACGCTGTTAAAAACTGGATTCTCATCAGCCTGGACAGCACTGAACAGCAGCAGGTCTCATCAGGCCTGGGAGATGATTTGGGGACAGAGGGACATTTGTGAAAACCAGAATGAACAAGTCTTTCTTTGTGTGTTTTTATTCTAAGAAGATTTGATCTGAGCTGAAGAACTAACCAGCTGATCACAGCTGCTCTCTCTCTCTCGTCCTCATGGAGCCCAGTCCTGGCCACACCTCTGACCAGTTTCTGTCATAGACTGCGTTTACATGGACTGGAGTATCCCGGTTTCTGTCAGTTTTTTAAGTATCACGGTTCCTGTGGGTTTTTTGAGTATCCCGGTTTCTCTGAGGTTTTTCAGTATCCCGGTTTCTGTCGGTTTTTTGAGTATCCTGGTTTCTGTCAGGTTTCTTGAGTATCCTGGTTTCTGTCAGGTTTCTTGAGTATCCTGGTTTCTGTTGGGTTTTTTGAGTATCCTGGTTTCTGTCAGGTTTCTTGAGTATCCTGGTTTCTGTTGGGTTTTTTGAGTATCCTGGTTTCTGTCAGGTTTCTTGAGTATCCTGGTTTCTGTCAGGTTTTTTGAGTGTCCCTGTTTCTATCAGGTTTTTCAGTATCCCAGTTTCTGTCGTTTTTTGAGTTTCACGGTTTCTGTCAGGTTTTTTGAGTTTCCCGGTTTTCTGTGGGTATTTTGAGTGTCCCGGTTTCTGTCAGTTTTTTGAGTTTCCCGGTTTCTGTCAGGTTTTTTTTTTACATGTGTACTGTTGAGAGAGTGACATTCTGGTGTTATTAAATTACTGTGCTGAAGCTGAAAAAACAGTACCATGGATTAATGCCCTTTATTGAGGCTTATTAAACATTTATCCTAAGGTGATATAACAGAGTATGACATGTCTTAAATCTGCCCTAGCAACAGGCAGGTTTATTTTTGTATGTGGTTTTAAGGTGGGGTTTTTTCTCTCTATTGTTCCATGGCAAAGAAGGGTGTATCTGCTAAAAAAAAAAAAAAGAAAAAAAAAAACATTGCAACTCGCAGAGGTGTGAAGAGCTTCTTGATGATGCATGCACCTTTTTATAAACATGACATAACATAATGGAGACAAGTTGAGGTGAAACCACAAGAGACCTTATGGTGAAGTTCTAAGCACAGTAAGGGGGTTTTGCTTTGGGTGAACTTATTTTACCTTGGGAGGTGACCTTTTGGATGAACTTGGAGTTCCAGTAAACTATCGTGACCTTCTAAATTCTAAACGTAGATCAAACATAGGGTTTTCCCCTAAAGTCAGGTTTTTCAGATTACCTTTCTTGGAAGTCACAGTACGGGTGGAGACCTAGTGTACCTTATAAAAAGGGCTCAAATTTCCTGTCGGGGCTCTTGCGCAGAGTCCAACCATAGGTTCTGATTGGCATGTACCTGTTCTTCGGTCCTGAGACCTTCTGTGGGTGATTGGTGATAACTCCTATCAGTGAACAAACCAGTTAAGGGCGGTTACTACTTGTGAGTGGAAAGGAACCCCCTCTGCAAAAGAGGGTATGAATAGAAGCTAACAAGTACTACCCAACGGCTATTAAAAGTCAGGGAGACCCATGCTGGTATTTTGCCCAATGAAGGTAGCGTCAGCCGATTAGAGTAAACAGTTTCTTTGGTCCAATGGAGAACTAAATTTAACCAAAAGCTATCTTTTGTGGTTTCAGCTCATGATTTTTTATTTTGATTTGATTTTAAATTTTTGGTACCTATATATTATTTGTTTTTGCTTTAAAATTGACTTTTAAATCTTTTTTCATTCATGTAATCATTTAAATTTTCATATAATCCATTTTTTTTTTGCTGTTGATGCCTGTACTTCTCAATGAAATTTGCTGACTCTAATCAACTCAGGTTTTATTTTTGAATTTCCTGAGTATTTTTTGGTACATATTTTTGCCAAATTTTTGTCAAAATAAAAAGGCTTTAAACCCCAATTTTAGTTCTTGGTTGGATTTTGTCAGCAAAACTTCTAGATTAATTTTACAAGCTTTTGAGGATTTTAAATTTTTCTAGTTTTTGTGGAATTATTGTGGACGTAAATTCATCGCAGGAGGGTTTTTTCTTCCAACCACACAAGGCCGCCGTAGCTGAGTCTCAAGGGTTGACACGGCTTCTCTCTCTGTTCTTTCTAAAATACAGCAGGCTCATTTTTACACACACACACCAGGGAGGAGATTAGAGATGTAGATTTATGTTGAAGCTCAGAGTTCTTGTTGCCTGCTAGGTGCAGGAAACCTGAAGCCCTAACACTACAGCAGACACGAGGGAGTAAGGAGCTGCAGATTGAAGTCAGGCAGGATTAAAACAGTCCTTGTATCTTCAATACTCAGGATTTTACCCTGGATCATGTAACACTACATCTTCAGAAACCAGGATATTACAGTATCCAGGTTTTGAGAAACCCGGTTTTCCTACCCAGATAACTCCAGAAGAAAATGGGATACTGTGTCATGTATACACAGTATCCTGTTTTCTGGCTGCTCTAGACTACCTGCGCAGTTGCAGATTTGATTTAACTTAATTCAACTTCAGATACTGTAAATACTGCGTCTGTGTGGTGGAGGAACAGCTGATCTCTGCCCAGAGAGAGTGACAGCTGAAAGGCTGTGTCTGCAGAGTATCAGTCTGTGAACTGTTGGCAGTTTTGTGTCATAACACCCTGATATTTAGATAAAACTTGAACTGAACAGTGAAATTTTTCAGCCATTAATGAAATGTGAGCGTAGTTTACTGTGGAGACTGAGAATGACTGCCCACGCCATGAGTTACCAGGAATTAGAGCTCTGTGAGCTGAAGATGGAAAGACGGTACTCGGTAAGCATCCTGCAGTTTGTCGATGCTTCCCAGTCCTGAAATTTAGAAACAATGACTCTTCTGGTGTACTTTTCAAAGAAAGAGTGTAACCTTTTTCAAGGCCCACTTTGAGCTGCCCCCGTTTAACCATAGACTGGAGAAAGAATTGGACAAACCCTGTGTGACATCATCCATCTGCTTACAATAGGTAGACTCAAACAGCTATTGAAGCCAGTCCACGGAGGCTTCCGTATTGAAATTGCGGTCTCAACCAAACTTTGGATCAACCTAATGGCCCACCCACTGAGCGCGACTTCCTGTCAGCTAGCTAGCTAGCATTCTGGTAGACAAGAACGTAGCCTCTGCCTGTTGAGCTCTCTGTCAATCAAATGAGACATGCCAATCAGCGTGAAGTGATGTTTATCCTAAATAAAATCCAAATGATTGTGGTACAAAAAAATTCACCCCCCGTACAGTGAGAGCACAATAAGACACTAGCTAATGAGACACGTTTGTTTTTTTTTAACCAGGCTGTAAACCAGGTTATTTCTAGTGTAAAAACCTGCTGTTTAACGTGTGCAGACAGGACTTCCGGTGTTCCTGCAGCCAGCCTCAAGTGGACAGTCACGGTATTGCAATTGTTTGCAATTCGCATTGGCCTCATTTTTCAGGACTGGAGGTTGCTGCTTGGTTGCTTCAGTCTTTCTTGGTGTCTCTGCCAAACTTTGGTAGTGTTTAATAATAATAATTCTAATCGCCTAATAGTGATAATAATTTGTAATATCAAGTAATATTAAGCTTATTTATTTGAGATCTCCCTTTCAATCCTTGCCATCCTCTCAGTCTCTTTTTTTTCTGCAGATCCATAACCGGGATAAACGCAGTCATAGTCTGCTCTTCATTAACATGACTTTTTCTTACCTTCTCTCTCTGAGTGGGCCACAAAGAACTGCTCTCTAGATCAGGGGTTCTCAACCTTTTCAGCCCGCAACCCCCAAAATAAAGATGCCACAGACCGAGGACCCCCATTGTACCTGAGGGTGGCTGAACACAGCCATGCACAATTTGGAATAGTTATGTGGAGACAGGGGCGCCCATTCGGGGGGAAAAATGGGGGCCAGGAAAATCATGGTCCATTGTAAAGTTAAGCTGTAGTATTTTATTTATAACCTGAATCCTAACCACTCTTGTTAAAGAAACAAATATCTTTTTATTTCATTTGTGCAGTAAGTAGCCCTCTTAAAAATGTTAATTTAAAACAGAATTAAAATACATTAAAAATAGCTAAAATGGGTTAATAATGGCAAGAAATTGTGGGAAAGGTGGTGACATTGGATTGGAAATTGGAAATTTAGATAAAAGTGACAAAAAAATAACCAAAAATGGCAAAAATGGGTTTAAGTGGCAAAATGAGGCATAATAAGTGGTAAAAGGGGATTAAAAAAAGTGGCTGAAATTGTGTTAAAGTAGCAAAAATGGGTAGAAATTTGGTGAAATGGGATGAAAAATTGATATAAACTGGCAAAAAAGGGTTGGCTAAGGCAGAAACTGGCAAAAATTTGCATATGAAGTTATGAAATGTGGCGTAAAAAGTGCTAATGAGGGGTTAATAGTGGCAATAATGGGACAGCAGAGCCAAAAACAGGCAGAGTGGCAAGATTTGGTTTAGTAGTGGCAAAAAAAGTGGTGGAAAGGGTTTAAAACTGGCAAGAAATGGGTTTTAAGTGGGAAAAATGTGTTAAAGTTGGCAAAATTGGTGGGAAAAAAAAGTGATGACAATGGTTTGAAATCTGGCAAAATTGGTTTTAAGTGGCAACAGTGTAATTTAAAAAAATATTCCTAGTCTTTTAACTCATTGAGTGCCAGCCCTTTTATAGAATGGAAAGTGGCTTGTGCCAGCGTTTTTGGCCATTTTGAGTCAACTTTCAAGACCCACAGAATATTTTGTACCATGATTCTGCAAACACCAAATAGCTCAAATGAAAGAAGAAACTCTCTATTTCATCATGGAAAAAAACAGTTGTTTGTAGCTTGTTCTGTTCTTGATTTATCTTAAGTTGAATAGAGGCTAGTTTCACCAAAAAGACCACTTTTTTTCTAGAAAGCTGAGAAAAATGCACTTTTGTGAAAGAGAGTCTGTCAAGAAGAACAATGATTTGAATTTTATTTTTTTGCCTTCAATGACATAAAAGACATCTGAAAATTGTATTACAAATGTTATTTTATTGTAAAATAAATAACAATGCTTCCAGTCACTGTCATGCCATTCACACTCTGGAACTGGACGGCCTCCACGTGACCTCCCTATACACCCACATCCTCTTCTGTTTGTCGTTGTATGCACCAGCTGGCGAGAGGCTGCCTTATTTGTCCGACACATGGGGAGACCTCCGGCCGGCCGAGGCAGATCAACGAAAGCGCTGATCCCTGGATTTGCTGTCGTTAAGTTCAGTGTCGGTTTCAGTGAGTAAGTGATTTCTCAGGCAAAAGTTTAAAGTTTCTTCCAGCATCTAAGTTAGAACTTTTAGCTTAGATTACCTCCGTAATGATCGCTCTGCTCTTTGACCCCAGGGTCTCCACCTCTGATGTTTGATCTACCATCACTTCCGACTGTAGTGTTCTGACTACGTATCCCAGAAGCCCCAAAATTACTCACAGGAGGCGTGAGCACGCCCCCTTGTGCCAGCCGCCAAAAAAACACTTTGACGTATATATACGTCATTGGCACTCAATGAGTTAAGGCATCCAGAGACCCCCTGTCAGTGTCTCGCGACCCCCAATAGGGTCCCGACCCCAAGGTTGAGAACCACTGGTCTAGATAACAGAAACTCTCCTCAGTGGTGTTTAATGGACTGTCTGCCACATATGCTGACATGTGTGTGTGCCGAGGTTCATCCTGACTTATTTAACCCCTCATTGCTACCAAACTAGAACCAACTGAATGTTTTTACACATGATTATTTTTCATGTCAACAGGAAGTGACTCTGTGGTCTGGACTGCCTTTGTTTGATCAGGACTAGGTGTTTAAATCCTCCAGCTCTCATTACATGGTTCAGATCGTGGTCATAAACTGAAATCTGCAGACTGAATTTAAAGTAAAAAAACTCTGAATGTGTCTAAATGCCCAGTGAAGACTGATGAATCCAAAGTTTCCAGATGTGCCTGTTTTAGTTGATGATTTATTATTGTCTTTTATCATTTAATGTGTCCTGTATGTGTTCAGGTGGACTGGTTGTTCAAACTGTGGATTGCTGCCTTTCTTGGTCAGGCCTCCCTTAAAAAGAGGTCTCAACAGGACTAACCTAGCAAAATGAAAGTTAAATAAAATAAATCTGTAAGATTGCTCTCATCATAGAGAAATGTCTTTATAACTGAGCATGAAATCTGAATCGGGACACAACACACAGTTTAGTCTCTTCTTAGCAGGAAGCTGAGCTGTGTAGGGTCTAACTGTTTTAGTACGGACCGGGAGAAAGGACATAAAGAGGATCAAAGTTAGCAGACTCGTCATGCCCTCCTGCACACAGACAGCATCTGCAGACCACAGGGATAGATAAATACGATCACAGGTAAGACACGGTTTCATGAATTTATCCAGATTTACATGATTATAGAGGAATGATGGGACTTTGTAGATCTTTAGCCTGTTAATTTAGCGTTTAATGAAGAAAACCAAGCTTGCATCAAGTCTCTGTGTAATATCTGACTATAGGAGGGATAAAATGTACTTCAGTAGAAATCAAAGTAGTAATCTGTAAATCTACTCAAGTAAAAGTCAAAAGTAAGTCATTTAAAATTTACTCAAAGTCCTGAGTATCTATTTTGGATACCTGAGGAGGTTTTACAGTAAAATCTGATCTTTTCTTAATGTGAAATAACTACAAGAGAATATGAATCTCTAACCAGGTTGTTTTAAGGTGAGAATTAACCTAAAGTCAAATGCAGCAGCTGTTTGAGGATGAAATGTGGAATCATTCTCTCTCTGCTGACCATCATGTGCTGTGAAAGTCAAACTTCTGCTCATTTTCTCATTGGCAAAAGACTAGAATCTTCTAATTTTGGCTTTTAGTGTTATTTTTTACTTAAAGCTTTTTAAAATGTAGTGAAGTACAATATTTCCCTAAAAATATACTTCAGTAAAAGTACAAGTACACCAAAAAGCTACTCCATTACAATAACTAGAGTAAATGTAATTAGTTACTTTCCAGCCCTGATTTCTGTGTTTTGTACATAAATGTAAGTTTTTACCATTAACACATTAAAAAGATTGATTTTATTTTTTAGTTTGGATGCATGCTGATGAGGAGGGTCTCCAGAAGAATGACTGACAGAGGAGAAAAAGAGGAAGAAGTCCATCTCCTTCACAAGTGTCCACTCCTACAGACTTCAGGACCTTAAGGGGCTCCAACACAGCCGTCTCCTAACAGACAGTCCAGAACAGAGAGGGGAGACAGGAAACTTTCTTCATCTGTGTGCAGAAAGGTAAAACCCAGAACATCCCAGCAGAGACAGAGGAGTGGAGGACTTCCTGATCTCCCAGAGACAATCACAGTCCTCTCCAGATCCACAACAGTCCAGCTCACAGCTCAGTTTACTGCATGCATGCCAGTGGGCCCAGAGTGTGGATCTAATAGTCACTACCATTATGTACAGGGATGATCATCAGTGGACTAAATAGACAGTTCATACACACTGGTCAGATACATGAGTCTAGTTTAACTCATTTAAACATTTAACTGAGACAGATCACTTCAGCTTTAACTAAAGTAATGTACGCAACATTATATGTTGAATTTCTCTCAATATCTATAATGTGGTTTGAAATAAAATGAACAAAATCTCAAGTTCTGTTACCTCATGTTTCTCCACTGGGGTTTAGATTAGTTGCATATGTGCAGATTATCTAGCATTGACTGCATCAGTTACAGTGATCATTGGATGAGGGGCCCTCAGTCAAACTTTGCTTAGGACCCCAGGTAAGCTTGGACCGGCCCTGATCCCATATCTCCACAGTCTGGGACTGAACTCCTCTATGATGGGGCTGGCCCCCACAGAGCAGGGTTTATCAGAGACTACCTCCAGAGTTTGGGAGTGCAGAGGATGGGATGTCCTGCCAGCAGTCCTGACCTCAACCCCTTTGAACTCAGAGAGACATAACATGAGTGAGTGAACCTTTGTTTAGTTGATGGATATGTCATCCTTCGAAGTTCTAATAGCCAACGCCAAATATCCTGTTAGCTTAAAGCCTATGGGAGGGGTTTTCATGATTCTGTTTTTAAATGAATCAGTCTGGCATACGTCTGTGCACTCAACAACACAGATTCACACACATATTGATCTCATTTGTTTCTCTGTGTGTGAAATGGCCTGCAGAATCTGCTCTGACTTCACCAAGCAGCTGTTCTTTGTCTCCATCTAGTGGCAGAATGACTTTACTGCAGAATCAAGGGGAAACAGGAGTGTGGGGAAATAGGTAGCCCCACATTTCAACATGATTTAATAAAGAAAAAAGAAATGATCTTAAAATGACCAAACACCATGCCATCCAGTTAGATTTAAAGTTTGATTTAGGATCTTCACATTCAGCTGATTACTCTCATAGACCAGGATCATTTAATAAATGTCAGCTTAGAATCAAAATGGTGTTCTAGTAAACTTCAGGCTTACCTTTAATTAAAATACTCAATCAACATGTCTTGTTGATTTAAAACACTCCAGTTACACTGACCTGATAAACTTTGAAATGTTCTCATCAATAAATCAGACGCTGTGGTCTTATTGAGTGGATGTTTGCTGATGTGTAGGAAAGAGGATTGAAAAGGAGCAACAGCTATTTTACAAATACAGCTACTAAAACTGATTCTACCAAACAGTCCATCTCCTTTCTCTGTGGAGGAGAATCTGAAGTCTTCTAGTAAAATGTCACTTTAAACATGGATAGATTAGTTGTTTTTTAGTCACATGACCTTTCTAAATGACATCACTGGCAGCAGGCTCTACTTAGCATAGCTTCATGTTGCCTGTAGCCTAAATCAGCTGAAAATGAAGTCTGTAACTATCAGTAAAGACGACACGCCCAGTACGCCTGGATAGACACATGCAGAGCTCCAAAACATTATTCTACAAACATTTGATAAAACAATGGCTCAAACAGTCTTCAAAATGCTCGTTTCTTGCTCGTCTCTGAGCTGATTTCATAGAATCACTCTCCACTTTTGTCTACTTTTGTTTAATGTTTAATATCTAAGCACTGGGATTGGATTAGAAACTGGGAATACCGAGTAAAAGAATGTTTGGGAGCACTGACCTGGGTCAGATAAAGAGGCTGAAGAGCCCTGAGGAAGTCTGTAACGTCTGTACAGGGAAATTATGCTGTCTGACTATAACTGGTCCTCTCTCTGGTTCCTCTGTTTCACTCCTGGACCGTTCCCCTCCAGGTTTCGTGTCCTTCTTTAGACTAAAGGGTCAACTGGTCCTCTCTCTGGTTCCTCTGTTTCACTCCTGGACCGTTCTCCTCCAGGTTTCGTGTCCTTCTTTAGACTAAAGGGTTAACTGTCTTATTAATGTGACTTCAGTGATAGAGTTAATAACAACAGTTGGTGAACAGGGAGGAATGATATGAAAACCAGTCATTACATGATAAATCTTTATTATACTGGTCACATGATTTAAATCAGTAACTTCAAAATATTTTGAGATATACTTGAAAGTGTTTTTTTTTGACACCTTTAAAAACTTTCCCACTCAGTTTTACCCACTTTTATTCACCACTTTAATCAGTTTTTACCCATTCTTACCACTTCTCATCAATCTTGCCACATTTTTAGCTTTTCATCACTTTTTCCCACCAAATTATGACACTTTAAACCCATTTCACCACTATTCTACCCACTTCTTCTTTTAAGCCATTTTATTTGCTTTTCTACCCACTCCACCTTTTATTACCACTTTTTGTCATTTCTTAATCAATTCTTGTCACTTTCTGCCAATTGCTGCTTCTGTTGAACCATTATTCTCATTATTAACACATTTTCACCACTTTTCATGCCCAGTTTTATTTATTTTATCCACATTTCCCTTTTTTTATGCCCATTTTTGCTGGTATTTAAACCCATTTCACCACCTTTAAGCCACTTTGAAGCCAATATTCCTGTTCTTTTAACCCCCTTTACTACTTTTTTGTTCCCGTTTTTGCCATTTAAACCCTTTTATTCTACTTTTAAAAATCCTTAAATCCCATTTCCCCACCTTTTCTCTGAAATTTTTCACAATTTTAACCCTTTTTTATTCTGAGGAGAAGGGATTTACATTTCTTAGGAGGCTATACTCCAGCACAGACTAATTATTCAGGTTAAATATAAAATGTTGTCTTCACAGCTTAACTTCATGATGGACCATGATTTTTCTGGCCTCCATGGTCCCCAGTTATCTGGGCCATGTCTGTGTTCAAACACCCTCAGGTACATCTGGGATCTCTGGGGTCCTGGGACCTCTATTTTGGGGGGCGCAGGCTGAAAAGGTTGAGAACCTGTAGCATATATATATATATATATATATATATTATATTACAATATTTTTGTTTTTTGTGCAATATTTTTGTTTAGTGAAATATTTTTGTGTTTTGTGAAATTTATTTTGCACTTTTGAAATATTGATCCTGTTGGCCTTCAGGGCCACCGTAGTAACGCTAATATGAAAGGTAAATTTAAAAGAAGAGCTACCTGTAAAGACTTACTAACAAATATAGGCTAAGTAAGGCAAAAAAGGGAAAAATATAACAAAGATCATAGTTGAGGAGTATGAAAATACATGTTTCTCCGTGTGTATATGAGCTTAAGAGCACACACGTCATTTATTGTCATGGAAACGACCCGAGGGTATATGAGGCCCTGGAACCTTCTACTCTCCCCTTTTGCACTAAAACTGAGCGGTAGACATGCTAATCTGAGCTGGTAAGCTAACTTGTGAAGCTAACTTTTGGAGAGCACTGAGACAACTTCTAGAAACTTCTACAAACATCTCGGACCGTGGATATTTAACTCTTCAGTGAACGTCTGGAAATGGCCTTCAGCAGACCTCTCTTCGACCTGCACCTGCCTGGAGGTAAGACAACCTTTGAATTAGCTTCATTTAGCTGATATATATATATATATATATATATATATATATATATATATATATATATATATATTAGGTGTGGGAATCACGCGTTGCCCCACGATACGATATTATCAGGATACTTGGGTCACAATTTGATATTATTGCAATTTTAAACATTTTGCAATACAGTGAATATTGTGATACCATATATTGCCATATATTCTGATCTATACCATTTTTTCAACTGTTTAGCTGGTTTAGCATTAGCCTTGCTCTCATGTTTGTCGTATTTCCGCAGTGTTTTATTTCATGTAGCACTTCTCGCAAGCCTCATGTACATGTCCATCTCATTTATGCCCTGCCTGCATTCCTAATGTCCTCTCCTGCTGCTGCCATGTTTGTTGTACTAACTTTCTCCTGCTCTATGACCTTCACCTCTGCTGACCTCACTGGACAAACAATTTACAAGCTATTGATTTTTTTCCATTGTCATAGACTTCAGCTGATATCAGCAATTAGTTTGAAAAAATTGATACTTGGTGAAGGAGATGCTACGATACAGTGGTGTGAAAAAGTATTTGCCCCATTCTGATTCCTGAGTTTTTTGCGTATTTATCACACTTAAATGTTTCGGATCATCAACCCAATTTTTATATTTCACAAAGACAACCCAAGTAAATGGAAAATGCAGTGTTTGAAAGATTATTTAATTTTTTAAGGGGGGGTTCAAACCTCTCTGGCCCTCTGTAAAAAGTAATTGCCCCCTTGTTAAATCATGAGTTAATTGTGATTAACCACAGTTTTTGGAAAGCTGCATTTAATTTCACTGGCCACACCCAGGCCAAATATTCTGTGGACTGATGAGACAAAAGTTGAACTTTCTGGAAGGTTTGAATCCATTACATCTGGAGTAAAAAAAAGACAGTATTTGATAAAATGAACATCAGGCCAACAGTCAAACATAGTGGTGGCAGTGTGATGGTCTGGGGCTGCTTGGCTGCTTCAGGACCTGGACCACTTGCTGTGATTGATGGAACAATGACAAGCTCAAGTGCTCTTGGGTTATGCAGCAGGACAACAACCAGAAATACACCTGCAAGTCCACCACTGAACAGCTCAGGAAAAACTAAAATTAAGGTTTTGGAGTGGCCAAGTCAGGGTCCGGACTTAAATCCAACTGAGATGCTGTGGTGTGACCTTTAACGGCAGTTCATGCTGGAAAACCCTCCAATATGGCTGAGTTAAAGCAATTCTGTGAAAAGAGTGGGTCAAAATGTCTCCACAGTGATGAGAAAGACTCATCACCAGTTATCACAAACGCTTGATTTCAGCTATTGCTGCCAAGGATGCCAAAATATGGGCTGAAAGCGTGATATTTTCCCTGATGTCCCTGACTTTGTTGTTAAAAGTCACATAAATCCTGAGAATCATCAGTAAAATGTGCAGGGGAGGGGCTGGTGATGGACTCTAACACCTTGAATAAAACTCAGGGATTAGAATGATTGGATAAAATTAAATCAGAATAAAATGCTGCCCTACTGAATTTGAGAAGGTGATTTTATTCACGCTGCAAGCACTGGCACTGTGTGTGTGTCAGAACACACACACACAGTACCAGTGAATCTACAAAAGAGGAAACCACAATGAAATCAACTATCTCCATGGAAGGTCTCTGCTTCCTTATTCAACACAGTTTGTGATGATGCTAGTTTCTTTCTTTCACAGTTGGCACAAAATCATGCATGACTCATTTTTTCTGACTTCCTTGAAAGAGCAGGGCTGTATCATGAGTGAATGTGACCACTGACCATAATCAGCAAAGACAGTTTGGATGCAGAGAAACATCAGACATCAGTGAAGAGACTTCATCCAGGTAAGATCTGCTCACTGAAACATCTCTGAACTGTCATCTTATTACAAATACTATTTAAAGGATTTAGATGTTAGACACTTTTTGATAACTTGTAAATATTATGAATATAAATCCAAGCGTGTCTCTGTGATAGCCTGCAGGATTGTTTGAGTATCTCTCAGTATCAGCATCCTCCTCCATGATTCAAATGCTGTTCACACATTGTTAGCAATCTCCTACACACTTTCTATGATTTATTTCAATCATATAAAGAGCATGAAAAGCTGCATGGACTGTAAAAAAAAATAAAAATAAAATAAAATTCCTCCCTTAAATCACAGAGATGATCATTCATACAGGATAAGTTTCACCTGTGGACCTCTGTGTGCTGAAATATGGTCGGTCATTTGCTCTGGAAATTTTACTCCACAAATTACAGACATGGTTGATTTCATAGTGGAGTAAGATCACAGACGTCCTGCATGATTATTACAAATGACCAGAGGTCCATGGCTAATACTAGTCCCATATGAACAGGGCATAAGACCTGCTAAAAAAGATCTTTGATGACTAAAATAATAACTTCAAGTAAGTTAGACCATTATTTTAGGAAGGTGATGAAATGAAAATTATTTTTTTATTTCCCTTTTAAATGGAGCCACATTTGTAAGGAACATGTGTTTGTGGGATGAGAAGCAGAGCTGAGTATGTGGGTTGCACCCATGAAAAATTTGCCATACTTCACATTTAGCTGGGACAGCTGTCATAGAAAGAGTTTGGAAAGGGCAGGACTTTTCCAAGAATTCTGGAAAAGATGATTGGAGGAACGTTAATGATTTTGAACCTTAATTTTATAACTTTAGAGATGTTTCTCATGACTGAAATTTGGCCTGATGGTCCATAACACAGTAGCCTGTCATATAACAAACATAAAGATTTTTTTTTATCACTTCACAGGAACTTTGATTTTAAAAATGGTTGTAGTCATGCAATGTTTTTTGTCTAAAGCTTGATCTCTGTGATTTCAGGTTTCACTCTGAAGAATGGCAAACATCTCTGTTAACACCACCCTCCTGAATGAAAGCATTAACGTCAACCATAATGGCTCCCTGCATGAGGATTATGAAAACATCGAATTCATCTTGCATGTAGTGACATACATCATCGCTGGTATCGGTCTCCCTTTGTTACTCGTGGCCATCTATGCTCTTTACTCTCAGGTATGTGTATTATGACTTTATTATTTTTTTTTTTTTAAATGTAAATTATTTAAACATATCTTTGATGATCTGAAGCATTTCAGTGTAACAAATATTTACAACCAAAAAAAGCAGAAATCAGGAAGGGGTCAAATATATTTTGAAGGCACTGTCTACCTGTATGCAGGTAGGACTCATTCTTGTGGGTTTATTTCATTATTATGGCCAGAGAAGGATCATGGGCTAGACATTCCTACTGTTTACATGCTGATTTAAGATAATGAGGGACATTTTATAAAGTCAACTAGAAAAGCACTCAGAAAGCGCAAACCTCTGCCATAAGCCCTGTCTCCCAATAGTGAAGAATCCTTTAAAAAATTCCTGGATCCATCCCCATGTGCCCCCCCTACCATGGCATCCGCCAATCACTCTCTCCCCTGTGGGGTGGAAACATGGTGAGGCAAAGCGTTGGCTTCGCCATGGGTGGACTGTCATGGTTGAAGCATTGCCTGCTGGTGCCAACAGATGCACTGACAGTCTCACCTATGGTCTCACTGGATGACTGGAAGTCATGGCAGAGGGAGAATATTCCTCTATTGCTTCCAGGATTGTGAGTATTGTCATTACAATTCGCTCTTTCTCTCTGTTATACTCCAACTCGTCTCCTCGACCGGGCGTGCGTCTTTCAAACTCTATAAACTCCAAAACTTTGAATAGAGACACACCCAAAATGCTACTGGGGTTGAAGTTACTCATGTCCGCTATCTCCAGGTGTAAAGTGGTAACAGTGCAGACCTCTGCCATTAGCCCTATCTCCCAATAGTACAGAATCCTTTCAAAAATTCCTGAATCCAGATGGTGATCTGAATCTGTCCCAAAATCTAATCAGTTCTTCCTCATGCCATTTCTAACATGTCCTGAATATTTCATCAAAATCCGTCCACAATTTTTTGAGTTATGTTGCTAACAAACTAACAAACCCACCAGATCACATAACCTCCTTGGTGGGGGTAATAATATGCTCCAAGGTTTGGGACTGCTGATTGGGCCGTGGTGGATAGAGGACTACAGAACGTGTTTAGAACTTCTTCTCTTCTGTTTCTGTTTCTATATTTTCCTCAGGTAAAGAATGGTCAGGTGGCTCCAGTCTACATCATCAACCTTTTCATATCTGACCTCATTCAGCTCTGCTGTCTGATCATTTGGGAGTCTGAACCTGAGGAAGTGATGATACAGCGAGTGAACTATACTTACACATTTGGCGTATTAACTAGTGTTGGCTTCATGGTGTGTATTTCACTGGAAAGGTAACTATCTATTTAAATAGTATTAAATATAATATTTCTGTAGTATTGTGCATCTTTTCAGAGATAATACGTCCATCTTGTTTTGCAGATATTTGGTCATCGCCCACCCACTGTGGTACCGCTTCAGACGAACCATCAGGATCTCTGTGGGGGTCTGTGTTGTAGTCTGGATCATATCTCTTGTCTTGAGTTTCACTGTGGTCCCCTGGGTTACTGAGTTTGTTGCAAACATGGTTGTCTCCATCTTCATCATCATTCCCTTCCCACTGTTCATCTTCTTCCTGGTTGGGACCCTCAGAGCTCTCTCTACTTCTGTCTCAGTCCCCTCTGATGAAAAACGGAGAATCGTGGCAATCTTAGTCCTGGTGCTGCTGATTTATACTCTGCTGTTCCTGCCTTACATTATTTTGCTCACTGCAGGAACATACTTCTATGATTTCACTCTAAATGTCCTGTCCCACTTGTTTGTAAAGCTGAGCCCACTTGCGGACTTACTTCTGTATGTTTTCATCAAAAAAGAGACCTTTAGGAAGCTTTGGACCTCTGTGTGCTGTTGCAGAAAGGAGAACAATGACACCATCAACACCGACACAATCAACCTAGACCACATGTAGACCAGTGGTTATCAACTGGTGGGTCAGGACTGTAAAAGTGTGTTATTGAGCTGTTTTTCAGTGGCTCTGAGTGGAGACATGTATATATATATATATATTTTTAACGCCATTTTCCCATAATAAGGAGTAAATTTAGGTTGTTTCCCAAAGATCTCAACTATTTCTCTCCCTTTCAGTCGTGTTTTGTTTCACCTAAACAGCAACATCTTTTTATTCAGTACATTTGAGTGGTTGAACATTTCCCTCAGGAAGGTGAAAGTCCTTAGAATGTCTGTATATTATGAATGAATCTCTGAGGTGGACTTGAAAAAATTTCGAAAAGTGCTGGGTAGATCTTTGATTCAAGTGACATATTTGTACATAAACACACAGGTTTGAAATTTGTTCAAACTAGAAATTGATGAGTGTGTATTTAATAAAAAGAGGAGCAGATGAGTTGCATCTTTTAGTAAAACTAATCCATCTAAAAAATTTCTTCTGGATTAACAAAATCTTCTGTAAAAAAGTGTGACAGTTGTCTGCCAACACAGCATTACAGTACAAAATATATGGATAAATTAAACCACAATAAAAGGTTAAAATACAAGAGTGAACCAACTCAACTGAAAATACCAGTGGACTTCATTGTTTTTTTGCACACAAAATCAATATGATGCTTCAATTTTAATTTTTTTTCCCACTATGACCCCCAAGAATTTGATATTCTGAACTTGAGTTGTTTCAATATTGTGTATGAGGATTTTAGCCAATTGTTTTGCAATTTTTGTATTTTGATTACAAAATATAATTATTTATATTTGGAGAAAGTTTGTTGATTTTAAATCTCTCAGAAGTAGAGGCCAGCTCCTCATTTGCTTCTCCAATCAGTGTGGCAAAGTTTTCATGAGAAGTAATAAGACATGTGTCATCAGCAAATAAAAGGGGTAGAGCCTTATTACAGAGCTTAGGCAGGTCATTTATGTATATTAGAAATAAAAGAGGGCCAAGGATTGATCCTTGAGGTACTCCGTACAGTAGCTTGGCTCCATTTGATTTTTCCCCACTAACAGATACACACTGATCTCTATCCTTTAAGTAGCTCACCAGCCATTTTAACGAGACATCATGAAAGCCGTATATCTGTAATTTAGCAATAAGGATATTATGATCAACTGTGTTGAAAGCTTTTGAGAGGTCTAAAAATATGCCAAGAGGGTCTTTTTTATTGTCTATATCTGAAGAGATTTTATGGACAAGCTGTAAAAGGACCATTTCCATTGACATTTTTTTTCTGTAAACCATACTGATGACTATAAAGTATATTGTTTTCATTCAAGAGTTTTGAATTTTTGAATACACTAGTTTCTCAAGAACCTAAACAGAAATAGGGCGGTAGTTGGTGAAATTGCTGGGGTCACCTGATTTGAATAGTGTGACTTTAGCTACTTTAAGCTCACTCTTGTCTGAGTGATAAGGATAAAACGTGGATCAAGGGCTGAACGTAGAAGAAGCTACAAACGTAACCATGCTTGGCCTTATTTTATCATGACCTACAGCAGAATCTTTCATTTTTATAATAATGTCCTGTACTTTACTATAGGTGGGAGGGTCAAATATACTGATAGGAGAATACTGCTCTGGGATATTTATAAGGGGGGAGTTGTCTGTATTTTTTATATTCCTTGCCAAAACTGTACCAATTTTGACAAACCATTAATTGAAGTGATTTTTGATGTACAGAGGTTTAGCAAATTCTGTAAACGTCAGTATTTAATAGGGTTGGACTGGTAATACTTTTTCTATACAACTTATGTTTTTGTAATATACTAAGTAGGTAAGTAAGCAAGTAAGCAAGTATGTAGGTAAGCAAGTAAGTAAGTAGGTCAGTAAGTAAGTACGTAAGTACGTTACTACGTAAGTAAGTGGTAGGTAAGTAAGTAAGTAAGCAAGTAAGTAAGTAGGTAAATAAGTAGGTATCTAAGTACACAAGTCGGTAAGTAAGAAAGTATGTTAGGACGCAAGTAAGTAAGTAGGTAAGCAAGTAAGAAAGTATGTTAGGACGCAAGTAAGTAAGTAGGTAAGCAAGTAAGTAAGTATGTTACAACGTGAGGAAGAAGGTAAGTAAGTACGTATGTTAGGACTCAAGTAAGTAAGTAGACAAGCAAGTAAGTAAGTATGTTACAACGTGAGGAAGAAGGTAAGTAAGTAAGTATGTTAGGATGCAAGTAAGTAAGTAGGTAAGCAAGTTAGTAAGTATGTTACTACATGAGTAAGTAGGTCAGTAAGTAAGTAAGTATGTTAGGAAGCAAGTAAGTATGTTAGTACACAAGTAAGTAAATTTTTTACTATGTGAGTTAGTAGGTAAATAAGAAATAAGTATGTTAGAATGCAAGTAAGTAAGTAGGTAAGCATGTAAGTAAGTACGTTACTATGTGAGTAAGTAGGTAAGTAAGTATGTTACTACATGAGTAAGTCAGTAGGCAAGTAAATAAGTAAGTATGTAAGTAAGTAGGTACGTAAGAAAGTAATAATTCATTAATGAGGTTCCATGTTGTTTTTATATCATTACAAGATTGTTCAAATTGTCCTGAAAAATGGTTATTTTTAGCAATTTCTTGTAATGTAGTTAAATGGTTCCTATATTTTTGGAAAGATCAATATTTAATAGGGTTGGACTGATAATAATTTTTCTGTACAACTTATTGTTTTAATAGAAGATCTTAGTAGACCTTCAGTAATCCAGGGCTTACACTTCAGGTCCTGACCTTTTTATACCTTCTTTTTTTGGTAAGTAAGTATGCAAGTAAGCAAGTAAGTAAGTATGAAACTAAGTCAATACGTGAGTAAATAAGCAAGTAAGCAAATAAGTACATAAGTAAATACATAAGTAAGTATTTAAGTATGTAAGTAAGTAAGTACATTAGTTCATAAGTACGTAACCTAGTAAGTAAATAAGTAAGCAAGTACTTTGGGGACATTACAGAAAAAAAAGTCCTATATTATAAATTTAATCTTATTATGGGGAAAAATCATAAAGTGACTAGAGTTGAATCTGTAAACATCAACAGATTTAAGACCTTCTTAAAACACTAGTTTATGCCATAAAGATATTTTACTAACAACAAAGGATATCTAGAGAGAGATGGAAGAAGTTTATTGAAGCCAAAGGGTGGTAATTGAATTCGTGCTGCCTGATTGAAAATGCTCTGTTGTTGTTATTGTTGTTATTCTTCTTCTTCTTCTTCTTCTTCTTATTATTATTATTATTATTACTAATATTATTATTATTTCGACGATTTTTTTTGTCATACTTAAATAAATTCCAAGATGGATCCTTAAGTATTTGACTTTCTGACCCTCTGTTGTTTTTGTTGTTGTCTATAGTATATTATCAGTGTTTGTCTGCTGTTAGGGTTTATTGTGATCTGTTTGATGTGGTTTGTGTGTTTTGTCACATTATGACACAGTTTGTTTGTGCTGTTATGTTTTGTGGTTTTTTGTTTGTTGTTTGCTTATTTGTGTATTGTAAGTGTTATGTTCTTCGTGATAAATAGAAAAAAAAATAAGTAAGCAAGTACGTAAGTAAGTACTTAAGTAAGTAAGTAAGCAAGCAAGTCAGTAAGTAAGGAAGTAAGTGAGCAATTAAGTGAGTTAGTAAGTAAATAAGTAAAGTAAGTAAGTAAATTAAGTAAGTATGTACATAAGTACGTAAGTAAGCAAGTATGTAAGTAAGTGTGGAAGTACGCAAGTAAGTACTTAAGTGTGTAAGTAAGTATGTTCATAAGTAATTAAGTAAATCAGTATGTATGTAAATAAGTAAGTAAGTAAGTCAGTACGTAAGTATATAAGTCAGTAAGCAAGTACATAAGTAAGTAAGTCAGTATGTAAGTAAGTAAGTAAGTATTAGGTAAGTAAGTACGTAAGTACATAAGTAAGGAAGTAAGTCAGTATGTAAGTACCTAAGAAAGTTAGTCAGTATGTAAGTAAGTACGCAAGTACATTAGTAAGTCAGTATGTCAGTAAGTACCTAAGTTAGTCAGTATGTAGGTAAGGACATAAATATATAAGTAATGAAGTAAGTCAGTATGTAAGTAAGTACCTAAGTAAGTTAGTCAGTATGTTAGTATGCCTGGAGGAAATAAAGGCGTGGATGAGTCAAAACTTCCTCCAGCTGAACAGCTCAAAAACTGAAGCCATTCTCATCGGCACCCCCCATCAGGTCCAGTCTTCCTCCATAACCACCATCTCCTTTTCCGGTCAAGATATCCCCCTCTCAAACACAGTAACCAACCTCGGTGTAAAGCTTGACCCACATCTCATTTTTGGAAATCACAGCAAACATCTGTACAAAACCTGCTTCCTCCATCTCAAGAACATTTCCAAGCTCCGCAATTCCCTGACTTTTGCTGATGCTGAGAAACTCATTCACGCCTTTGTTTCCTCCAGGCTTGACTACTGCAATAGCCTGCTCATTGGAATACCCCAAAAAAACCTTCAAAAACTTCATTTCATCCAGAACAGTGCTGCCCGTATTCTCATGAAAATCCGCAAACATGAACACATCACCCCCATTCTTCAGAACCTCCACTGGCTCCCCATAACCTCCAGAATCCACTATAAGATTGCTCTCCTCACCCACCTCTGCATCCATGGCAACGCCCCAGTCTACTTCAAAGACCTCCTCACCCCGCACACATCCTCTCGACACCTCTGGTCCCACGGCTCCAACCGGCTTTTTCAGCCCCAAACTAATCTCCGGACCATGGGAGACCGGGCCTTTTTCTCCACAGCCCCCCGCATCTGGAACACCCTCCCTGACCATCTGAGGAATCCTCAGCCCCTGGACTCTTTCAAAAAAGGCCTTAAGACTTTTCTGTTCACACAGGCCTTTCCAAACTGCTTTTAATGCTGTTTTTACTCTTTCTGATCTTATTGATTTGGTGTTTTATGTCCTTTTGATTTTTAAGCGTACTCTGTTGCACTTTAAGTTTTTCCATAATGAAAAGTGCATTATAAATAAAATGTATTATTATTTATTATTATTAAGTAAGTACATAAGTATATAAGTAAGGAAGTAAGTCAGTATGTAAATAAGTACCAAAGTAAGTTAGTCAGTATGTAAGTAAGTACCCAAATAAGAAGTCAGTATGTAAGTAAGTACGTAAGTGTATAAGTAAGTAAGTAGGTCAGTATGTAAGTAAGTACACAAGTAAGATAGTCAGTATGTAAGTAAGTACGTAAGTGTTTAATTAATTAAGTCAGTATGTAAGTACCCAAGTAAGTAAGTCAGTATGTAAGTACCCAAGTAAGATAGTCAGTATGTAAGTAACCAAGTAAGATAGTCAGTATGTAAGTACCCAAGTAAGATAGTCAGTATGTAAGTAAGTACGTAAGTGTTTAAGTAATTAAGTCAGTATGTAAGTACCCAAGTAAGTAAGTCAGTATGTAAGTACCCAAGTAAGATAGTCAGTATGTAAGTACCCAAGTAAGATAGTCAGTATGTAAGTAACCAAGTAAGATAGTCAGTATGTAAGTACCCAAATAAGAAGTCAGTATGTAAGTAAGTACGTAAGTGTATAAGTAAGTAAGTAGGTCAGTATGTAAGTAAGTACACAAGTAAGATAGTCAGTATGTAAGTAAGTACTTAAGTGTTTAAGCAAGTAAGTCAGTATGTAAGTACCCAAGTAAGATAGTCAGTATGTAAGTAAGTACGTAAGTGTATAAGTAAGTAAGTAGGTCAGTATGTAAGTAAGTACACAAGTAAGATAGTCAGTATGTAAGTGAGTACGTAAGTGTTTAAGCAAGTAAGTCAGTATGTAAGTACCCAAGTAAGATAGTCAGTATGTTAAGTACCCAAGTAAGATAGTCAGTATGTAAGTAAGTACGTAAGTGAGTAAGTCAGTACAGACGTAAGTACGCAAGTATGTAAGTCAGTAAGTATGTAAATACGTAAGTAAGTCAGTATGTAGGTACATAAGTAAATGAGTAAGTCAGTTCAGAAGTAAGTAAGTACGTAAGTACATAAGTAAGGATGTAAGTAAGTGATTATTCATAATGATGTTCCTTGTTTTTATATCATTACAAGTTTACTAAAATTGTTCTGAAAGATAGTTTTTTTAGTGATATGTAGTGTTTTAGTAAAATGGTTCTCATATTTTTTGGAAAGATCAGTATTTAATAGGGCTGGACTGATAATCGTTTTTTTTAGACAACTTAATGTTTTAATAGAAGATCTTTGTAGAGCTTGAGTAATTTAGGGGTTACACTTTTCTGACTTGCGTTTTGTGTTAAACTGAAGAAGTGGAAAACATTTGTCTAAAATGGATGTAAATAATTCTATAAATAAAACAGGGTTTCCACTACATGGCACACGCATGTTAAAAATGTTAATTATATTGTATGAATGGATCCATATAAACATATAGTCTATATTTGTGCACATTTACAAACCATAATAAGAGTTTAATTGTAATCATGAAATGTGACACTGCTCTGCAAGTAACTTAATTTTGAAAAATGAACACTGGAGACTCAACTTCCTGTCTGTCATCACACACAGATGGCTGATAATTTACTTTTGCTTAGTTTGAAACTTCCCTGATTATAATCTGATGGTTAGGCAAAGCCCTCCCCCACAGTCTCAACAAGTCTTGGAGGAAACGCTGTAAAAGATAGCAGATTAAGATTTAGCAATCCTATTATTGAGAACCTCCTCCCATGATGCCTCCTTCATCAATGCAGAGAACAGCTGTTTGTTTCTCATAGTGAACCTATGACATTTTATCCTCTTTTTGCATGTAAATTTCCTAATGTGTAACTGCAGTGTTTCCTTCTTCTTTCAGAGGAAGAGAGGAAGGTGATGAAACTAAATATCAGTTCAATCTTTACAGCAGGAAATGTTTGTCATATTCTGAATGTTCTGATATCAGGTCTGATGTACGCTCTCATGCAGCATGTCGCAATTTACTTAAAAAACATCTTAACAGGAAGTCATGTTTTCTTCATACATTTCTACAAACACCATTTTCAATAAGTTTGGTCATTCTGTAAAATGTGAATAAAAAAGCTGATAAACCTCCACACTAAAGTTATTTTCATTTTCAGAAGGCTATTTCCTACACAAATGAATAGATAGAGATATTTGTTTCTTTGATAAGAGTGATTATTATTTAGGTCAAATATAAAATATGGTTTTCACAGCTTAACTCCACAGTGGACCATGGTTTTGCTGACCTCCATGGGCCCCTAGTTTGGCTGGTTCCCAGAAGGCTCTCCCCTTTATCCCCCCTTATGGCCGGCCTTGTCTCCACATGACTATTCTAGAAATGTTCATGGCTGTGTTCAGCCACCTTCAGGTTCAGTGGAGGTCCCCGGTCTCTGGCACCTTTATTTTGGGGGTCGCATTAAAAAAACAGAAAAAAATATGAATCTGTTAAGTTTTTATAGCAGTTTTTTGGAAGTGGACATGTTTGTCCTTAATGGCTTTAAAGGGTAGTTAATTTGTTTCAGTCTTCCCCTGACCTGTTAGAGCAACTGAAATCTGAATTCAAACATTTTCCTAGAAAGAAACTTTGTTGCAAAAATGAGACCATATGCACTAACACAGCCAAAATGGTGAGCAGAGAAAGAGGAAACATTTGCCCAAATGGACAGAAATGTCCCTAGTGATGCCTGAGGGTTAAATCTGACGTTCTTCTCACTAATCCCTGCTTCATCAGTGCTGATGCACCATGCTGCTGCTGGCAATGCTTGACCTCCTCCACCCTAGCTACCTCCTCTAGAGCTGAAAGCTTGGTGCTCCCTCATTTTCAGATTCCTGCTGCTATGGATGAATTTCTCCTGAAATCATTTCATTGTTTTCATGACACATTGTCATAAATGGATCTATCCATGTGGGGGTTTGAATAAAATAAATCTGATTATAACTGGCTGTACTGGTTGCTGCTCAAATCTGTGATGTGCATCATTTATTTTTGTATAAAAGACTAAATTTATAATAGAAATGTACTAAAAAAGTGCTCATGTTCAGTGCATTGAATAACATCTTAAATGTTGTATTTATTTGGATAAATAAAGCTTTACTATTTGAGTTTAAAAGTAGAAATGATGGCTTCAGGAACTCAGTATCCTGTCAAATCTGGCCCTTTGGTCAGAGCAGGGGTGTCAAACTCAAGGCTGGGGGGCCAAATCTGGCTTGACTTCAGGAGGAACAGACTCCCCCCTCATGCCCTGCACATCAGAGGAGCAGCCGTGGAAGTGGTCTCCAGCTTCAGGTACCTTGGTGTTTATCTGACCGAGGACCTTACCTGGAGTCACAGCACCTCCTGCCTGATTAAGAGGGCCCACCAGCGGCTCTACTTCCTCAGGAAACTGCAGCGCGCTGGACTGGGAAGCTCCGTCCTGAAGAGCTTCTATCGATGCGTGGTGGAGAGCATCCTCAGCACCAGCATTATCGTGTGGCACGGCAGCTGCTCCGCTGCAGAGATGAAGGCTCTGCAGAGGGTGGTGAAGGCTGCACAGAGGACTGTGGGGAGCGGCCTACCCACCACCACAGACATTTACAGGATGAGATGCAGAAAGAGGGCCACCTGCATCATGACAGACCCCACTCATCCTGCACATACACTCTTTGACCCTCTCCCCTCTTGCAGGCGGCTGCAGAGCATTCAGAGTAAGACCACCAGTCTCAGGAACAGCTTCTCCTGGAAGCTGTTGGACTGTTGAACTTGAGCGGTGGTCTGTAGCCCCCCACACACATATCTGCACTATGATCACTTGCATTTGCTGGACTTTCTCACGTATTTAGCATTGCTAAATTTGGCTGCCTTAGTTTTAGTTTTACTTTGTCTGTACTTGTATTTTTATATTTATATATTTATGGTTGTCAAACCTATTTTTATAAATTGTTTTCTTAGATATTTATCAGGCTTAAAAACAGGATCTTGAGGGTGACATTTCATGCTATCCATGTGTAAACAAGTGCTAGTATGACAATAAAACTTCTTGAATCTGGAATTGAATGATATCAAATATCCTTAAGTCATGAATATGTGGAAAAAATAAGGAATTAAAATAATTAGAAAAAAACTAAATGCGAGGAGATCAATTAATTTGTGTTTCATTTTATTTTTTTCAATTTTTTATTGCACAATTATGACTTCAACTATTATTTGGACATTTATTTCATATTTTGACCTCTTAGATTTATTATTCAGAATTTTTTCTCTTACTTTGACCATTTTCAATTTCTTATTTTGACTTTTGTCTCATGTTTCGACTTTGTCAATTTATTTTAACTTTTAATCTCATATTTTGAGCTTTTACATTTCTAATTTTGATTTTTTATCTAATCAGTTGGCCCCTTAAAATTATTATTTCAACCTTTATCTCATATTTTGACCTTTAAGTTGCACTATTTTAAGTTTGAAGTCATATTTTTGCCTTAAAAACATGATTGTGACTTTCTTCTTACTATATTTGCTTTTTTAAAGCATTTTTTACATCTTATTTTGTGTTTTGACCTTTTGAACTAATAAGTTTGACTTTTTATCTCAGATTTAGAGCCTTTTTACTAATTATTTTGACTTTTTAAATCTCAAAATCATTTTTCATCAGTGCTATTTTTTTCCCCATAACTTATTACTGGTGAAGATGAGGTTACCAGTTTGGTTAAATGTGGACCCTGTTAGACCCTCAGGTTAGACCTGAATCCAGAATCCCTCTGTGACTGAGTTTGACACCCCTGGGTTAGAGAATCAAGTTTCTTAGTAACCATAACTGCCTTTCTCTGGTCTGATATCACCTTCTCTGGTATAATTCCAGCGTTCTTCACATTTTTACCACACAGCACTGAGAAAACTGAATCTGAGCCACAGCAAATGTAGCTGATTTCAATCTGTGATAACAATAAAAACAATCAAATAAGCTTCATAAATACGCCTCATTTTGAAGTCTGTTTATTTTGTTCAGACGTTGTGAAAAGTTGACCTGAACAGAATCATTGATGTAATGTCAGCTGATGTTTCTGAGTTCATCCACACAACTAAACTTCATTTTACTGGCTTCCATTCTTTATTTCAAAACACAAATACTACATTACCCATCAGCCATCAGCACTCCCTGTGGTGCATTGTGGGTATTTCAGTATTAGGGATAAAGAGCTTTGTGAATGAACAGCTGAACTGTTGATTGAGGGGGGAATTCAAATCTGGACAGAATTTTCCCATGATGCCCTGGGGCAGAGTGTAAATGTAGATTTGATGAAATGTGTGGAGAGATGACTGCTGAGATTCCTCTGATCCTGTTTGTGAGAGATTAGTGTTGTTAAAGAGAGCTCTTCCTCACTCATCATCTCTGCTATGGAGGAATAAAAGCAGAGTCAAACAGCAGTCAGGTGGATTTATACCGGCCTGCTGGAAGAGGCTTCTAGAAATGAAGTGTGGAAAAATACACAAACTAATGGCTACAAATCTGTGCTCTGATCAATCAACACCATAAAACTGAGTTTGTTTTAAAGCCGGCTTTACTTCAAACTACATTTATTTCAAGAAGAAATACCAAACTAAGCAAAGGCTAGCTTTGTTCAACCTACTAACAGAGTGAGAGAAAGTTACAGAGATTTTTGGTTCTTCAACTAAAATAAATGAGTGGTTTATGTAAAGATTCATCTGACTGGCTATTTTTCAGTGTCTGATAAAAACCTCCAGCCAGCTCTACTTAGAAATCTGATTTTTTAATGTAGATTAACCAAATTCATCTTTTTACACTGAGAAAAATCAATCTGGGCAAAAGTAAATGTAACTTCATTTAATCTGTGATTTCAACAATAAAAATCCAAGTTTCTATCTTGACATAAATCATTTTGTTGTCAGTTTCTTTTGTTAAAAATACAAGACACTGTGATTTTTCTCCTAAACAAGAATAATTGAGGTCATGTAAGCCAATCTTCCAGAGTTTATCCACATAACTAAGCCTGACTTTGTTTCCTTTACTCAGTTTCATTCTATGTTTCTAAACTACTAAAAACTACATTATCCATGAATAAATGCCGGCTGTGATGCATTGTGGGTATTTCGGATGAGCGATAAATGTCTTTTCTAACAATCAGGAACAGATGAACTGCTAACTGAAGACATGGCGGTGATGATAGATCAGATTGGTGGGATTCAAATCTGGGGATATATAGGCAGAATTTTCCCATGATGCCCTGGGGCAGAGTGTTTCTCCGTGTTTAGATGTGTTTAAATGTGATCAGGTGAGTTTAGATGTTGAATGTTGTAGAGAGATCACTGCTTTGTCCATCTTTCTGATGGATTTTTGTTGATATTGATGGTCAACACGTCTGCAACATGAGTGAAAAGAGGACTTCCTGAACATGACTTTGACTGCCTGTCCTGCTAGTAAGGTAAAAAAAATTTATCAGTTCTTTGATATCTTTAGAAAGGAGGATAAAATAAAGATAGTGCAGAACTTGGGTGTTGAACTCAAAGCTCAGGGGCCAAATCCGGCCCACGGGATGAGAATATCAGACCCACAAGATCATATCTGTATTATTAATTGGTCCACCAATATGAGGTCTGCAAATTTCCTCCCGTATAAAAATGTAAACTTCAACATATTTTGCCCTTTAACACTCCCAATTTTAAATTTAATTAATATTTTTAACTTTTTAAGTCATCACTTTAAATTCTAGCTCATATTTTGACATTTTCACCCCTAATTTTGTCTTTTTAATCCCATATTTTGACCAATCAGACACAAAATTTAAAGTTTTAAGTCATATTTTGACTTTAAAATCATGATTTCAAATTTGATCTCGTATTTTGACCTTTCAAACCTTTGATTTTAACTTTGTCCTCGTGTATTTTCTCTTTAAAAACATTATTTTTCCATTTTTAATATCGTCTTCTGATCTCTTAAACTAATAAGTTGGAATTTTTGTCTCAGATTTGAGCCTTTAAACTTATCATTTTTACTCTTTTTGAATTTCCAAGTGATTTATCATCAGTCCTGGTGTTTTTTTCATATTTTATTACTGGTAAAAATGAGGTTGACAGTTCTGGTTAAATGTTGACCCTGTTAGGCTCTCAGGTTGGACCTAGACCCAGAATCTGGCCCTTGCTGTGACTGAGTCTGACATCCCTGGTGTACAAGCTTATGCAGGTACTTCCTTTGCAAGCAGTGTAGAAGTTGATGCTTATGAACATCACTAGAGTAAGGGAATTATAAATGTTATAATTTAAATTATAATGTTGAACTGCATTGAAAGCTTGAGTCATTTTTACAAGCTGAGAATTGAAATAACATGAATTTCAATGAAAAAATTAAGTTAAACAAAGATCAGTCTTGTTGAATCTACTTCAAAATGTAAGTAAATTTCACTTTGATTTTTTTGTTCTTGAACTTAAACAGAGTTTTAGTTTTTTACAAAGATTAATCTGGATAATCTACGGAAAGAATGTCTGCAAAAGCTGCTTAGGCTTTTCTGCGTTGGTTGGGCTGAATATTTTATCAGTGTATTAATGACTCATTTGTTTTTGTTCAAGAACAAAAATTTAAAGTAATATTTGTTTACATATTAAAGTATATTGAACAGAAGTGTGTTTTTAGGTTGAATATTTTGTCATTTTAAGAAAACCCAGCCTTTACACTGCAGTATTTGTGTTTTAAAATACAGAATGGAGCGGAGTGAAGATAATAAAAACAGGTAAGAAGACAGGTTTACATTTTTATGTTTTTAACTAAATAAAATGACTGCATCATTATTTATGTAAAGCTAGAAACGTACAGTTTTATTGTTGATCACAGATTAAATAAATAAACTTTTGCTTAGATTCATTTTTCTCTGTAAACATCTTCAAGAAAACTTTCAAACTTTGACCTGAATAAATGTTATCAGAATCTCCACACACCCAAGCTGATGAATTTAACTGTGATTTTACATCCGCTGAGGTAGGAAGGAAAGAGGAACAACTAAAACAGGCAAATAAACTTCTGCAATAAATAGATTTTCACTATTTAGATTTTCTTTAATTAATTTAATTTACTTTTATTTTAACCTGCTCTCTATTTAGCATTGCTAAATTTGGCTGCCTTAGTTTTAGTTTTACTTTGTCTGTACTTGTATTTTTATATTTATATATTTATGGTTGTCAAACCTATTTTTATAAATTGTTTTCTTAGATATTTATCAGGCTTAAAAACAGGATCTTGAGGGTGACATTTCATGCTATCCATGTGTAAACAAGTGCTAGTATGACAATAAAACTTCTTGAATCTGGAATTGAATGATATCAAATATCCTTAAGTCATGAATATGTGGAAAAAATAAGGAATTAAAATAATTAGAAAAAAACTAAATGCGAGGAGATCAATTAATTTGTGTTTCATTTTATTTTTTTCAATTTTTTATTGCACAATTATGACTTCAACTATTATTTGGACATTTATTTCATATTTTGACCTCTTAGATTTATTATTCAGAATTTTTTCTCTTACTTTGACCATTTTCAATTTCTTATTTTGACTTTTGTCTCATGTTTCGACTTTGTCAATTTATTTTAACTTTTAATCTCATATTTTGAGCTTTTACATTTCTAATTTTGATTTTTTATCTAATCAGTTGGCCCCTTAAAATTATTATTTCAACCTTTATCTCATATTTTGACCTTTAAGTTGCACTATTTTAAGTTTGAAGTCATATTTTTGCCTTAAAAACATGATTGTGACTTTCTTCTTACTATATTTGCTTTTTTAAAGCATTTTTTACATCTTATTTTGTGTTTTGACCTTTTGAACTAATAAGTTTGACTTTTTATCTCAGATTTAGAGCCTTTTTACTAATTATTTTGACTTTTTAAATCTCAAAATCATTTTTCATCAGTGCTATTTTTTTCCCCATAACTTATTACTGGTGAAGATGAGGTTACCAGTTTGGTTAAATGTGGACCCTGTTAGACCCTCAGGTTAGACCTGAATCCAGAATCCCTCTGTGACTGAGTTTGACACCCCTGGGTTAGAGAATCAAGTTTCTTAGTAACCATAACTGCCTTTCTCTGGTCTGATATCACCTTCTCTGGTATAATTCCAGCGTTCTTCACATTTTTACCACACAGCACTGAGAAAACTGAATCTGAGCCACAGCAAATGTAGCTGATTTCAATCTGTGATAACAATAAAAACAATCAAATAAGCTTCATAAATACGCCTCATTTTGAAGTCTGTTTATTTTGTTCAGACGTTGTGAAAAGTTGACCTGAACAGAATCATTGATGTAATGTCAGCTGATGTTTCTGAGTTCATCCACACAACTAAACTTCATTTTACTGGCTTCCATTCTTTATTTCAAAACACAAATACTACATTACCCATCAGCCATCAGCACTCCCTGTGGTGCATTGTGGGTATTTCAGTATTAGGGATAAAGAGCTTTGTGAATGAACAGCTGAACTGTTGATTGAGGGGGGAATTCAAATCTGGACAGAATTTTCCCATGATGCCCTGGGGCAGAGTGTAAATGTAGATTTGATGAAATGTGTGGAGAGATGACTGCTGAGATTCCTCTGATCCTGTTTGTGAGAGATTAGTGTTGTTAAAGAGAGCTCTTCCTCACTCATCATCTCTGCTATGGAGGAATAAAAGCAGAGTCAAACAGCAGTCAGGTGGATTTATACCGGCCTGCTGGAAGAGGCTTCTAGAAATGAAGTGTGGAAAAATACACAAACTAATGGCTACAAATCTGTGCTCTGATCAATCAACACCATAAAACTGAGTTTGTTTTAAAGCCGGCTTTACTTCAAACTACATTTATTTCAAGAAGAAATACCAAACTAAGCAAAGGCTAGCTTTGTTCAACCTACTAACAGAGTGAGAGAAAGTTACAGAGATTTTTGGTTCTTCAACTAAAATAAATGAGTGGTTTATGTAAAGATTCATCTGACTGGCTATTTTTCAGTGTCTGATAAAAACCTCCAGCCAGCTGTACTTAGAAATCTGATTTTTTAATGTAGATTAACCAAATTCATCTTTTTACACTGAGAAAAATCAATCTGGGCAAAAGTAAATGTAACTTCATTTAATCTGTGATTTCAACAATAAAAATCCAAGTTTCTATCTTGACATAAATCATTTTGTTGTCAGTTTCTTTTGTTAAAAATACAAGACACTGTGATTTTTCTACTGAACAAGAATAATTGAGGTCATGTAAGCCAATCTTCCAGAGTTTATCCACATAACTAAGCCTGACTTTGTTTCCTTTACTCAGTTTCATTCTATGTTTCTAAACTACTAAAAACTACATTATCCATGAATAAATGCCGGCTGTGATGCATTGTGGGTATTTCGGATGAGCGATAAATGTCTTTTCTAACAATCAGGAACAGATGAACTGCTAACTGAAGACATGGCGGTGATGATAGATCAGAGTGGTGGATTCAAATCTGGGGATATATAGGCAGAATTTTCCCATGATGCCCTGGGGCAGAGTGTTTCTCCGTGTTTAGATGTGTTTAAATGTGATCAGGTGAGTTTAGATGTTGAATGTTGTAGAGATCACTGCTTTGTCCATCTTTCTGATGGATTTTTGTTGATATTGATGGTCAACACGTCTGCAACATGAGTGAAAAGAGGACTTCCTGAACATGACTTTGACTGCCTGTCCTGCTAGTAAGGTAAAAAAAATTTATCAGTTCTTTGATATCTTTAGAAAGGAGGATAAAATAAAGATAGTGCAGAACTTGGGTGTTGAACTCAAAGCTCAGGGGCCAAATCCGGCCCACGGGATGAGAATATCAGACCCACAAGATCATATCTGTATTATTAATTGGTCCACCAATATGAGGTCTGCAAATTTCCTCCCGTATAAAAATGTAAACTTCAACATATTTTGCCCTTTAACACTCCCAATTTTAAATTTGATTAATATTTTTAACTTTTTAAGTCATCACTTTAAATTCTAGCTCATATTTTGACATTTTCACCCCTAATTTTGTCTTTTTAATCCCATATTTTGACCAATCAGACACAAAATTTAAAGTTTTAAGTCATATTTTGACTTTAAAATCATGATTTCAAATTTGATCTCGTATTTTGACCTTTCAAACCTTTGATTTTAACTTTGTCCTCGTGTATTTTCTCTTTAAAAACATTATTTTTCCATTTTTAATATCGTCTTCTGATCTCTTAAACTAATAAGTTGGAATTTTTATCTCAGATTTGAGCCTTTAAACTTATCATTTTTACTCTTTTTGAATTTCCAAGTGATTTATCATCAGTCCTGGTGTTTTTTTCATATTTTATTACTGGTAAAAATGAGGTTGACAGTTCTGGTTAAATGTTGACCCTGTTAGGCTCTCAGGTTGGACCTAGACCCAGAATCCGGCCCTTGCTGTGACTGAGTCTGACATCCCTGGTGTACAAGCTTATGCAGGTACTTCCTTTGCAAGCAGTGTAGAAGTTGATGCTTATGAACATCACTAGAGTAAGGGAATTATAAATGTTATAATTTAAATTATAATGTTGAACTGCATTGAAAGCTTGAGTCATTTTTACAAGCTGAGAATTGAAATAACATGAATTTCAATGAAAAAATTAAGTTAAACAAAGATCAGTCTTGTTGAATCTACTTCAAAATGTAAGTAAATTTCACTTTGATTTTTTTGTTCTTGAACTTAAACAGAGTTTTAGTTTTTTACAAAGATTAATCTGGATAATCTACGGAAAGAATGTCTGCAAAAGCTGCTTAGGCTTTTCTGCGTTGGTTGGGCTGAATATTTTATCAGTGTATTAATGACTCATTTGTTTTTGTTCAAGAACAAAAATTTAAAGTAATATTTGTTTACATATTAAAGTATATTGAACAGAAGTGTGTTTTTAGGTTGAATATTTTGTCATTTTAAGAAAACCCAGCCTTTACACTGCAGTATTTGTGTTTTAAAATACAGAATGGAGCGGAGTGAAGATAATAAAAACAGGTAAGAAGACAGGTTTACATTTTTATGTTTTTAACTAAATAAAATGACTGCATCATTATTTATGTAAAGCTAGAAACGTACAGTTTTATTGTTGATCACAGATTAAATAAATAAACTTTTGCTTAGATTCATTTTTCTCTGTAAACATCTTCAAGAAAACTTTCAAACTTTGACCTGAATAAATGTTATCAGAATCTCCACACACCCAAGCTGATGAATTTAACTGTGATTTTACATCCGCTGAGGTAGGAAGGAAAGAGGAACAACTAAAACAGGCAAATAAACTTCTGCAATAAATAGATTTTCACTATTTAGATTTTCTTTAATTAATTTAATTTACTTTTATTTTAACCTGCTCTCTATTTTTCATAAAAGATAATGTTAAAAATTCTCCAAATACACACTGAGGTGTTAGAAGAGCTGTGCTTTATTTAAGATCATGTTTCCTTCATGAAACTAAACAGAATCCTAGTTTGTATTATTATGATGTTATTGATTTATTTGAATTACCTCCAGCATGCTCTATCTTCTGCTCTGTTCAGAAATAAAGCCAGAGGACCTGGCTGTCTGTGTGTGTTTGTGGAAGTCACTGAGTGGGAGAAAAAGCAGGAACTAAGTGTTCCTGTCAGAGTTCATCAGGATGCCAATGAGTCTCTATTTGTCTGTCTGTAGTTCAATGATTGTCCACATGGTGGTGCTGTCGCTCTGTGACAGTAAAGAACCTGACAGTGCTCTGGATGATGTCTGTTTGTGATGTTAAGATGTCTGCGGCTACAGAGCTCCTCCTTAGAAAACAATCGTCTTTCTGACTTACTGTACAGTCTGCTCTTAGAGAAACATTATCTTTTAGAAGTTAGACAGAGTAAGTTTGAAATTAGAGCCTTTAATAAGATCATTTATCAACCCTCATAGGCCCATATTTGCACCTATGAGGAGTTTCCTGTTTCACATGAATATACCAGCAACCTTTAGCTCTCCTTCACAGAAGCTGTGGTAGAAAAAAAGCGTCAGAGTTTGTGTCACCATCTTGAAGAAGGACAAAGCAGAATCACAAAGAAGTCACTGATGTACCAACCAAGAAGACTCTTATCTCAATTATCCCACATGACCTCTGTATCTGAGTTCCCAGGCTCTCTGCTCCCAGCTTCACTCTGATACTCCAGCATCACAGCCGTGATCTTCACAGTCGTGTTTTTAATCAGAGGGTACAGATGAAGCACAAAGCTGCAGGAAGAACACAGAACAGTAAAAATAGAGCCTAGAGGAGGACGTTTCTAAGGATTTATCCTCATATAGATGAACTGGACTGTCATTCTTCATTAGTGTGGCTGGCCCTCACCCTGACAGGGAATAAAACGGCGTCTCTGGCAGAGTTAGGCCCACAGTGTGTTTCAGTGCAGATTACTGATAAAGACCCTGACTTATAAATTACAGACATGACCATGACCTCACCACTGACTCTCAGTCATTCAGCATTTGTCCCCAACAATAACGTAGAGCACTGAAAATGATCTCTTATGATCATGCTATTAGGGTCTGTGTTTAGGATTGCCCTCCATAAATATTCATTTCCCATGAATGCTGGCGTACGTTTATATAGATATGTAGAAATATAGATTTCATGCTTGTTTTTGAGTAACATGAGGGGATAATTTTGCCCATATTTTGACTGAATTCAAGCTTTGGGATGGAGTTATTAACTCAGTCGAGTGTGGAACATTCAATACCTGTCCAGGTAAGTTCACTGAGCACCAAAAAGGAAGGATCAGTACTTTCCTGATGAAAGTGGAGAAAAGTGCAGCCTGTTGCACCAGCTGTGTATTAATGATGTCTGAAGTTATCCACACTAGACCCTAGCTTAAGTTTGACCAATGACAGGCTTTTTTCAAAGACAGTAGCTGTTACAGCGCTGCAAACTGTCTAAAAAACCGTGAAAGAGCCAAAGTAAAGCCTGTTTTTGTGAACAGAAACAGTAAGAGGGGTCTAGCTGCAGACCACAGATTTCAGATGATCCTCCTTGCAGACATCCTCGGTCAGGACACATGATACCTATTTTGTCTGTACAGAGTATTATCTGTTTATTTTTTTATGATTCAACTTTACTCATTAATCAATTATGGCAGTTACTGTACTGAGATTGCAACAAATACAATAGCAACAGTTCATAAAAAGAGAGAAAGAAAGCTAACCTAGCTATGCTTGCTATATAGTTATCGTTGCTATGCAAGCAAGTAAAGCTTTAGCTTTAGCAGCAAGTGCTTTAATGACCTAGCTAAAGCTAACATACCTACGTAGGCTATAGATATCTAGGGTGCTTCAGCCAATGTAGCTTAGTTAGTCTAGCTTTAGCTACAGTAGCTACATAACCTACGTAGATTACATAGCTAATGTAGCTTTAGTAACAAATATTTAAATTAACTAGACTTAACATAGCTAAGTTAGCCATAGATATCTAGGAGGCATAAGCCAACGTAGCGTAGGATGGCTAGCTTTAGCTATAGTAGTTACCTAACTTACATAGCTTACATAGCTATCGTAGCTAATTCAGCTCTAGCAGCAAGTGCTTAAATGGCCTAGATAAAGCTTAAATAGCTACGCTAGCTATAGACATCTAGGAAGCATAAGCCATCATAGTGTAGTTAGTCTAGCTTGAGCTATAGTAGCTACGTAACCTACATAGCTTGCATAGGTAATACAGCTTGAGTAACAAGTACTTCAATGACCTAGCTAAAGCTAAGGAAGCTACATTTGCCATGGATCTCTATATAGCATAAGCCAACATAGCATAGTTAGTCTAGCTTTTGCTATAGTAGCTACATAACCTACATAGCTTACATAGCTAATACCGCTTTAGTAACAAGTACTTTAATGACCTAGCTAAAGCTGACATAGCTACATTAGCCCTAGATATCTAGGAATCATAAGCCAACATAGCGTATTTTGTCTATCTTAAGGTTTAGTAGCTCGGTAACTCACAAAGCAATCATAGCTAATTTTGCTTTAGTAACAAGTACTTCAATGACCTAGCTAAAGCTAACATAGCTACATTAGCCATGGATATTTAGGAAGTATAAGCCAAGTTAGTCTAGCAAAGTTAGTCTAGCTTGAGCTATAGTAGCTACATAACCTACGTAGCTTACATAGCTAATGTAGCTTTAGCAACAAGTGATTTAATGACCTAGCCAAAGGTGAAATAGCTACATTAGCTGTAGATCTCTAGGAATCATAAGCCAACGTAGCATAGCATGTTTAGCTAAAGGTTTAGTAGCTCCATAACCAACATGGCTCACAGAGCTAATATAGCTTCAGTAACAAGTATTTATGACATAGATAAAACTAACAGAGCTATGTAAGCCAGAGATATCTAGGAAGCTTAAGCCAATGTAGCGTAGGTTGTCTAGCTTTAGCTTTAGTAGCTATGAAACCTTCATGGCTGCCACAGCTATCATAGCTATGGCAGCTAATGCAAAAGTGCTTTAATGACCTAGCTAGTAGCTACATAATCCATCTAAATTACAAGGCAAATGTAACTTTAGTAACAAGTGCTTTAATGACCTAGCTAAAGCCAACATAGCTACATTAGCCATAATTCTCTAGGGAGCATAAGTAAACATCGCTAAGTTAGTCTAGCTTTAGCTGCAGGAGCTACATAACCCATGTAAATTACAAGGCAAATGTAACTTTAGTAACAAGTGCCTTAATGACCTAGCAGAAGCTATCATAGCTATGTTAGCCATGAATATCTAGGTAGCATAAACTAATATGGCTTAGTTAGTCTTGCTTTAGCTATTGTTGCTTTGTAACCTTCATAGCTATCATAGCTATAATAATGCAGCTTCAGCAAAAGTGCTTTAATGACCTAGCTAAATCCAACATAGCTACATTAGCCATAGATCTCTAGGGAGCAGAAGTTAACATGGCTAAGTTAGTCTAGCTTTTGCTATCGTAGATATATAACCTACGTAGATCACAAAGCTAAAGTAGCTTAAGTAACAAGTACTTTCATGACATAGCTAAAGCTTACATAGCTACGTTAGCCATTGATACCTAGGTAGCATAAGCAAACATGGCTTAGTTAGTCTAGCTCCATAGTAGCTATGTAACTGTTGTAGCATACATAGCTATCATAGCTGATGTAGCTTTATAGCTTTTAGCCTTAACTACTTTAGCTGCATAAGTTTTCATGGAGGAACAGATCTGTTCTTAAAGCAAACTGTTTACAACGCTTTATAAAACATGTTTAATCAGGTTTTTCAGGTCAGATTTCTGACTTTTAACTTTTAGTGTCATCACCCTCACCTTTACCCTTGCTCTAACCCAGTCCAGAAGTTAAATCAGATTTAATTTTGAAAGTTTTAGTGTGCATTTCTTTCCAGACAAAAGCAAAAATGCATGACTGGAGACAAAGTAGTGGTTGACAAGAGGGGGCGTACAAACATCAATATTCCTGACATGTAGGACTTTTACTTTGACAGGCAAACACTTTTATTTTGTGAAGTGCTACTTCCCCCATGAGCTTCCCTCCAACACTGCATGATGGTTTTGATGGATACTTCCTGCATTCATGAGCACATTACAGAAAACTTTGCACAGTTGCCTGGATCCAGGGGGATGGGTCGTCATACCTCACTCACCCCTACATAGTTATCTTTTTAATTTTCATGCAAAAAAATATGAAAACAACTGTGATTGCATTATCTATAAGGATGTCAATAGAGCTAAACGCCACTTGTACCCTGGCCATTATGGCGTCTCAAGCAGAGATAAGGGCGGAGGGATGAAAATGAATCGAAAGGAGATGATAAGAATCGACTTCCCAAAACAAACAAATTGCTTGATGTATGACAGTGACATTTCCCCAGTTACAGAGAGGTGTGTCTGAAAAGCAACAAACCATAGAAAGTGACAGTCAGTCCTCCACTGCTATAATAAATAGCTGCAAATCATGCTGATGAGCATGAGCAAACAGGAAAACAGTGGGTCGATATGGGAAGCCAGTGATTCATCTGAATAAACCAAATCAATCAAATATTCATCAAGTATTTTGTGCACTTTGTCAAGCACAAATGACACTTGAGAATACAAGCAACATTTGAGAGAGAGGAGAAAAAACCCTCTGCTAAGCAGCAAAATAAATCAGAGACAGAAGGGCAGACAGGGACACAGCAAAGAGGGTCTTGTTCACTTTTTGAAGCCCTCGTCTGCTATGCCAGTTCCAGCCAACTGAAGCCTGGATCCGGCCTAAAGAGGAAGAGCATGGAGGTTCTTGCTCATGCCAGAGGCCTCAGTTGCAGCAGCAGGGCTCCTGTGGGGTCCAGGCCTAGAAACAGATCAGAGACTATTGCAGGTAGATTCCTCAGTAAGCAGGGAAAGGATGGAGAGAGTGGGGATGGATGAGCCAACGTGGTGTAACCCACTTCACTCCTAATAGTACACTGTGTTAGCATTTAGTGAGCCTCTGGGTTTGCAAGGAAGCTTCAAACTCAGAGTTGGAGGACTGACACAAAAACTTCACTTCAGGTCAATACAGTTTTTAACCTGAGTCTTTTTTCCAATCAAAGAAGGGCTAATGGAGCAGGACAGGTAGCCGACAGGGAGAGCTCAGTCCAGGACAGGAGAGAGAGGAGAAAGGGGAGACGAACAACTGAACTGATAGGATGAATTACTTAACCAGTTCATAGAGACAGCTGATGTTAGCAGTGCAGAAGAACACTGAGCTTTGACATAGGCATCAGCTTTAGTCCAGACCAGGGGCTCTCAACCAGTCCGGGATCAAGATCAGCAGCAACTCCTGAAGAGGAGTCATGACCCAAATTCTAAAGCATTTCCAACCACTGGAATTATTCTGTCAAAAGTGTCAGAGTTTGGACCCTAAATGTGCTGAACCTAAACTGAACAAAGAGGCTGGACAAACAAACCTGTTTAAAAAGCTCATCCTCACAGAAGGACATGCATACATCTCATTTCCACATAAACAATGAAAAAACATAGAATTTATGCTGTCTTAGGGTTTCTAGTTTTGCACTGGGATATTGGGTGGTGAGCTGTCCAGCATGTCGGTCTTTACATGAGACGAATAAATCCGCACTGACTACGTGCTGCTAAGTTGGTCTGCTTTGCTTTCACACCTCAAACAAACCACACCAGGGTTTGTTTGGAAGTGGACCGAGACCCCTGTTTTCCTTCCTGTCTCTCTTTTTTCCACAGTTTCTCTGCTGTGTGCACACGAATGCTGGTGGTGACGTTAACTTCTAATCGACCATAACAGGCAGCAAAGGTCCACAGTTATCATCCCTCGACTTAATGAGTTAAGTCGAGGGATGATAAGTAGGCCTAGTAGGCCTGGTGATATGATATGGTATAATACTGTATATCTCTGGAATGCATTTAAACACCTATTAGGTTGGTTACAACCTCTCAAACAAACCTGTGATTACAGGTTAAAGTCACGTCTGATAATAAAATGTTTGTATGAGTCTCTGAGTCTACCTCTTTAAAACTGAACCTGGAGTTTTAAGTTTCATTCCTCTTTTGCTGAGGTGTGTTGAGCTGCTACTGAAAACATTACCTGATGTGGGCTTTCACAATAAAACTACACCAGGAAAACAACATTTACGGACTTTTATTGTGAAAGATTTGTTGGCAGTAGTATATCTTTATGTTTTAAGCTGATCACCAGTTTAAAGACACTTTTAAACAGTTGTTTGGTCATTGTAATTAGGGATGGGTATTGAATTCGGTACTTTTTTTGACACCAACCGAATTCCGTCAGTAGTAGCTAAGTGAATCAACAAAACGAGCATGGCTGATTGGCTCCCGCTGTTTCCTGCATGTTCGCCTATCTCTCTCTCTCTTTTTCTCTCTCTCTCTTTCTCTCTCCGAATCCTCACTTTAAACGCCCATTTATCATGTGAATATCAGCTATGGAAATATAGTAGATAAAGGGATACGTTTGTTTTCTCAGTCACCTCACAGAGACTGAATTAATTAAGGTGTGGATTGCCTAGTGTGACCGCGTCCTCAAAGTTGCTCTCCATCTCTCTAACTTGGCCCAGCTGGCGCTGTATAAAGCGCTCTGTCAGGATGGATTTAGAGTGATTTTGAAGGAGTGACAGAGACACAGGCTCGTCCTTGCTGCTTATTTCATTGCAGAATGAAACAATTTGCCACCCTTGTTAAATTTTTGCAGTATGCAAATATAACGTAACAGACCCTGTGTGTGACGTTTATTCTTCTATGTGGACGGTCACATGACTGATTGGTGAGTGAGGAGCAGACTCTGCTCTAACCAGGGAAAGATGACGTCTTAGTTTTGTTGGAAAAAGAACTGCATGAGGAAAGAAGATGTGAGGTACAGGTAGTTCATTGTAGAAGTAGTTTGTTTACTTTCATTTGTAAAACTTTAATTGATAAAATTTTATACCTTTATTTATTTATGTAGTTATGTTGACTCCATACTCTATTGTTCATTTGTTTCAAACTTATTCTCCCTCCATGGACCCCAACACACATTTTTTCAAGAGGGTAAATCAGAGGAATAAGAGGTAGTGGGCTGGGTTTTCATTTATGCAATATAAAGAAAAAACACTGGGTAGTTAGAGTAGTTTAGGTTTTCCATGTTGGAGTAATTTTTTAAAACACTTTTTTAAACACTGATATTTGATACTGTTCTGATATTGAAAATTCTGAAATTTTGAGGTTATGTAACATTTATTATTGCGTATTATTCACACTCTGAAGTACTGAAAATGGGTACTGTTGTGTACTGGTATCGGTTCCCAGGTACCGGGAATCGGTTCCGTACCGGTTCAAATGCGAAAGGTTCCCATCCCTAACTGTAATACGAGTCGCTGCGATTCTGGGTTCAACACGCTAAAGGACTTCCTGTGTAATAAACACTGACTTCCTCTTGCTGCCTTATAGACATCACACTTCAGGAGTAGTGGACACACTTTTATCTTATTGTGTGTTTTACATTTATCTATCACTTTTCTCTTTTATTTTGAAAAATTTCCAGGTCATGTGACTATCCCCTTTTGATTCTTTACTGCCTTATTGTAAAACAACAAAAGAAAAAGACTTTAAACAAGATTCAACCATTTTCAAGGTTTCCTGTGGTTTTATTGTTTCAATTCAAAAACTAAAAAGGAAAAATTGAGGCTATTATTGATTTTTTGGTTTCTGTCCAGAGACGAAAAACTAGTGAAGCTGGCTGTTTTATTGATTTCCATACCGTCAAATGCCCTTTCATTATAATTTGGTGACTTGACCCCTACACACCTGCAGCATCCACTGAAGTTAATCTAGTGAAGGAGGCGGATCCTGAGATACACTGGATCAGGGGTGTAGCTAGGGATTTAGGGCCCCTAGAAAGAAGAGGGGCTCCCCTTAGCCGGCTAGCCAAGCAACAAATGTTCAATCATTTTTACTAATATATATGCATTCTGATGTATTTTTAACCATCATTTACCAATTTATGAGCATTTTTTTACTCTGGCTAAATTAAATGTACTTACATTATTTTGTAGTGCTGGACCACACTATCTGGACATTTTTAAGAGAGGGACCCAGAATTGTATTTGACTCTATTTGATACAAATTTCAGTCTGTTGACTGATTCATTTAGTCACTTTTGATACAATAATGACACTAATTATTAAGAAAAAATAAATAAAAACACACTTAAAAGAAAAAAATGTGGAAGTCAGAAAATAAAAAAGAAATCCAAAGTCATAATTATAAGATTAAATTGTAAAATTATGAGATTTAAAATCATAATTAAAGATACAATGTCAAAATTATGAGATAAAAAGTCATTTAGTCAATAACAACTTTTTATGTCATAATCTTGACTTTGTATCTCATTATTATGAATTTTTTCCTCTAATTCTGACTTTTTATCTCATAATCGTGACTTTTTTTTAATCTTATAACTTTGACCTTTTATGTCATAATTATGACTTAGATGTTTTTTCAAGAAATGCTGTACTTTCACATATTTAAATTTTTTTTTTCTTTGACCCAAATGGGCTTCCATACAGGCATCTTAAGGGCCCTGGGCACTGGGTTAATGTCTAAAGCTAATTTTGGGCTGCTTTATTTTGGTAAACACAACAAAAAAGGGAAAGCAGGTATCAGTCCTGCATGAATCCATAGATAAATCCACTGAGCTGTCTTCAGCTCTGTCTTCAGTAAAGGTTACGCTAGCTTACAGAGAAGTGCGTGTGTTTTTAGAGGCGTTCTGGATTATGAATGTTACATCTGTTTCATGTGTGCCTGTTAGTTTGATCTTAGTTGCTGAATAAATTCAGTCATTGCACCTTTATTCACAGGAATAATCATGTACCTGAGTTTAACAGCTGTTGACCCCTGCTAGGACCAGAATAAACCCTCCTAAGGTTCCTAATCCCAGCTCCCTAGTAGAACCAGGTAAGAAAGTAGATCTGCGTGTATTTTTTAAATGTCAGTCTGAAACTTCAGTCAAGTTGATGTGCCTCATCTATCATAGCCCTACATCATTATCTTGGCTAAATAAACACCAGACCTGACTCAGGAGAGAGAAGAAATGTTGGCAGCAGAGAAATCCTCCTGTGATCACATTAATATTGAGCTCAGCTTTGTCAAATCTAATTCTCTTTGTTAGAATAAAGCAGCTGAAGTGACTGACAGATATCCACAAACCCACACACTCTCCTCTTAAGTCAAGCTGCTGTGAATAGATTCCTGTTTGTCAAACAAAGCAGACAAGAAGACAAGGCTTCATTAACCGGGGTATAAAACGTAAACTCTGCAGGGGATTGGATTCTATTTCTCTCATCAAATACAGAAAGTCTACGTTTGATGTCAGCACTGCGTCATACTTGAGTAAGGCGCTGAAACTTTCCTGTACACAACACCTGCCCTGACACCTGACTCCACATCCACGTCACCTTTACTAGAGGGAGGACAGAATCTCCTTCAGCACTCGGGAGCCTGACAGAAGGCCAAGGCTTACCCAGTCTCAGGAAGTGGTTGGTGAATGTTAAACCCTATTCTTCCATCTAAACTACCCAACCAGCAGCAACGACAGTCCTTCATCAGTTCATCAATGAAGAGATCGATGCACCCACAAACATCTGCATTTATAAACTACACGTCCTTACATTTCTGTGTGGTATGAAGGAATCCATCACCAGGAACCTTGCAAAGTTATTACGGGCTTTTCCACGCTGACTTTTGGCCATGCCGAGCCAAACTAAGCCGTGCTAATTTACTTTTCCATCACCAGTTTAGCCATGGCAGGCTGCACCAGGATGGTCCTGCTCTACAGCAGTGGTTCTCCAATGGTGTGGCAGGGCACATGAGTGTGCCTTGAGGATCTGGCTGGCCCCCTGAAAGACAGCCCAGAGTATGGGTCCTCCCCAGTTGTGATTTATTGATGACATCAGTGTGTGTGTGCTGAATCAGTAGCATTGGTGCTAGCATCCTGGCTAACAGTTAGCTCATTTGGCAAGCTAATATTGAGCTGAAATTGATGATTGAATTATTAATTCATGCTACTTTTAACCAAGTTAACCAATTTTTCTACCTTTTACTGCTTATTTTGACAACTTAAAACATTTTTGCTGCTTTTTTTTTTTTTGCAATTTTGCAACTTTTTGTAATATTTTGACTCATTTTTTGCAACTTTTTGCCACATTTGTCCCATTTTTGCTACATATTTTTTTTGCATTCTTTTGATGTGATTTAGACATTTTTTGACAATTTTTTTTCCATCACTTCTAACCTCTTTTTACCACCTTTTAGCAACTCTGACCCTTTTTGCCACTTGTAACCCATTTTACCTTTTTTTTTTGACACTTTCAACCCATTTTTGCCCCCTTCTTGCCAATTTCTGCTCACTTTGCCTTTGTTTAGCCTCTTTTTTACCCAATTTTGCCCATTTTTAAAATAATTTTTAACCAATTTTTACCACCTTTTTACAACATTCAACCCTATTTGGCTTTTTGTGACCCATTTTTTGCCACCTTTTAGACACTTTCAAAATGTTTTTGCCATTTTTAACCTATTTTTGGGCCCTTATGCCAATTGTTACCCATTTCTGACTCTGTCTTGTGACTTTTTGCCCAATTTAGCCATGTTTTTTTCATCACTTTTAACCAGTTTTGCCATCTTTTGCCCTCTTTTGCCACCCCCAGTTGGCCGTTTTATCTCCCCTTATGGGCCACTCTGACTGTTACATTATTTAAAAAGTCTACTTTGTATTGGTATGAATATGGTGTGATTTGAGATTTTGGCTTAACCTTAGGCAGGGCCGTTTCTTGGCATAGGAGATATAGGCGGTTGCCTAGGGTGCCACGCTGAGGGGGGCGCCGTCATGAGCCCTGAACATTTTGAATAGGTTCACCAATGTAACAGATCATCAACTCCTGCACTCCTCTAACCTCTGCGCTCTTTGTTCGTGAAACAGTCAAGCCTTACCTCGTCACTCTCTGTTTCTCTCCGTGTGCGTCCCCGGCACACACTCACTGGGAGCCCAGCAAGACATTCAGAAAAAAAAAGTTTTCCTTTTCCTCATTCACGCGGCGCTCAACGGACAGGATGTAGAGATAGAGCCCTGTGTCGGACAGCTAACACCCTACCTGCCCATTCCCCCTGATTTCCTGACCATTAACACCTGCCTGTGCAGTGTGTGTCATCCCTCCCTCCCACCTGTACCCGCAACATGCGTGTCCAATCCCTCCTAAAGTCTGACCATCCACGTAAAACACGGAATGACAGAAGCTGCGTTCACGTTAAGAAATGATAATATTCCGTTCACTTAAGCCCTGCCTTTGACAAATAAGGTTTTTCTCTGTTCTAGTCAAAGTTTTCTCACTGGATGAAGCATGAAAGAAAACACTCACATCCTCGTCAGCCATAACGCTCCAAAAACATCAGCCAACAGCTGGCCTGGAAACCAGATTGTAAGTTCACCCAGGGCACCAAAATGGCTAGAAACGGCCCTGACCTTTGGTGTGCCTTGGGCGAAAAAAGTTTGAAAACCACTGCTTTACAGCACTACCAAGACGAGCCAGCCCCGCCTCCAAGCACGCCACGCTGACGTCAAAGCGGTGTGATTTGCCCCTGATGATAAATTGTCAGCCCACGGGGAAATCCATTTTATCCCAGCTGTAACAGTGGTGGTCTGTCGTCAGCATTCACTGAACGACTGAAACGTTTATGACACACGGCTAAAACTGCAGATTTATGGCTCATACTGATAGCTGTACAGGCCGAAGTTCTCACACTGACGAGTGAAATCAGGACAGACCAGGAGCAGATTCAGGATTATAACTCTGCTCTTTCCCTTTCTTCTTGACAAATAAATTCTAGACTTTTATAAAAAATAAAATGCTGGAGATGTGTGAAACATTTAGTACATGGCAGAGTCAGTCTTTAATTTATTAACTGCCTCTAGTAAAACATGTTCTCACTGCCCAAACCAAAAATATGATTGTGTTCATTTTCTGCTCTCTAGAGACCCACAAATCAATCATCAGAAGACTGATCTTTAACATCTATGCAGGAGAATTCTCTCTTTTTGATGATAAGCGTGAGTTATTGTTTATTGATTGATCTGAGAATGGGATTCGAGCAGCAGAGCTGTCAGTCTACAGTTTGATTTTTGCTTTAAAATGCTGTAAAGTCAATCAGACCAGAGAGTGTAGGGTGATAGATGAGGGCTCAAGACGCTGCATCATCAGCTCTAGACGCGCCCTCCAATGGGTAGCCCAGTTGTGGAGGAAAAGCAAATCTCCTGCTGCGCCGAGTCAAATCAAGTAGAGCCAAGCAGCGCCATGGAAAAGCCACGGATGCTTTGACCAGGGATCTGTCACCTAGCAGATCCATGGAGCAAAGCTTCACGCTGAAACCTTTGTGCCCAGTCTGAGGATGAAAGGACCAATCATGAGGCGGTAGCTATGGGTGTAGTTTAGTTTGACTAGAGGTAAACCATGGAGACCAGGGAGTGATCAGCTGGGATGTTGCTTTAGCAGTGAAAGAACCACACTGAAAGCTCTTTGCTCTTCTCCTGACAGTGATTCACCCACTGGCTCCACTGATAGTGAGCAATAACAGCTGCAGGTCAACCTTAGCTCTGTCTCTAGGAGAGCGGGGCGTGAGCCTCACTGTTGGGACCAGGGATCTTCCCCAGGGATGTTTAAGGACGGAAAAAAAAATCTATACATTTTTTAATCCTCTTGGCCCTTTATTAGTATTTCCGCACGTATTCCTGATTATTTGATACTTATCTATGAAAGTGAGGCTCCTCTTAGCGCACGGCCCTGGCTGTTGTCCCTCTGCCTGATGGTTAAACCACCTATCTCTATGACAAAGAGCTCATTCAATTTAAAAATGCAGGTTCTGTTTGGGAGGAAAATATAGCTTTAAACAAACGTCTGCATTTTTATTCATGGAGGAAGGCCTGCTGGGGTTTTGCGTCTGTGCCAAGCCTTTGAAACCGAGAGTTTGTTCTTCTGGATCATCTCAAATCAAACAAGGTGAAAACAGGACGCGTGTTTGTGTTTTCTGTTTTCCTCCTCTGAGATTGGAGCTGGACTTCTACTCGCTGAGCTGGCACAGAAACAGACTGCTGCATGCTGCTGCATACGACAAACACGAAGGAATTCATCATGTCTCCCAACAAAGAGCTCCAACTCTTCATCTGTCTTCTTCCTTCTGTTATGACCTCTCACCTCTGATGCCTGCTTATAGGAATATTTAGGAGCTTATAATCTTAAACTGATTTATCATCAGTGTTAAGTTGTTTTTTTCATATTTTATTACTGGTAAAAATGAGGTTGACAGTTGTGGTTTATGGTTGACCCTGTTAGCCTCTCAGGTCAGTCCCTCCCCCTGCTGTGATTGACTTTGATACCTCTGGACCAAAGAGTTCGGCCCTCAGGACGTCTCATTGGAGCAAATCTGGCCCTAAGCTCAGTATGAGTTTGACACCCCTGTCCTAGACACACCTGGTCAGGTTACCACGGCCATGTCTGTCGTTTTTATGTTCCAGTTTCTGTTTTACTTTTCAGACTTCCCGTGTCTCTTAGATTCATGCCCACGGTGTTTCAGGTGTCGGCTCGGCGCTGCTGCACCCACAGGTGTTTGTCTCCCCCTGAGTGTCTCCCCTCTTATTTGTTGTGTGTTGCTTTGTGTCTCCTCGTCCAAGCCTTGCTGATTCTTATGCTTCAGAGATTTTTTAGTGAATCGACCATTGTCTGTGTCTGTCCTGTAGGATCAGTTTATATTCACTTAAGTTTGGTCGCGTCATTAAAGATGACCTACTTCTGTTGCACCTCTAAACACAGCCTCCTGTAGTCCAAATGAAATCTCAGCACAATGCTTTGGTCAGAATATCGTATGGACCGAGCACTAGCAGGTTTTTTTTTTAACTTTTAGCAACCTGAGCCACCCCCAGACCCAGAAGGCCCAAAAAGAAACAAACTTAACAGTGTATAGACCAAACGCTAACCAGACCAATGAATGTAACACGCTAGTATGCAGACCTGCTGCTGCTGACGCAAACGTCATTGCTTTTGTCCAAAAAACATAAAAAAAAACATATTCTGAAAATACTCCATCTATCCATCCATGCATCCATCCATCCATCCATGCATCCATCCATCCATGCATCCATCCATGCATCCATCCACCATCCATCTATCCATCCATGCATCCATCCATCCATCCATCCAT
>NC_054886.1:2537176-2562176 GCF_018320785.1 Cheilinus undulatus | reverse complement strand
ATAAGATTAAAATTTAAAATTATGAGACAAAAAAATCATAAATAAAAGATACAGAGTTAAAATTACAAGATAAAAAGTTATGTAGTCAATTATAACTTTTTGACTTTTTAATTCATAATCTTGTCTTTTCATCTCATTATTATTTCTTATCTCGTAATCATGACTTTTTATCACATAATTCTGACTTTTTATCTCCTAATAATGCGTTTTTATCTCATAATTATGTATTTTTATCTCATGATCATGACTTTTTATCTCATAATTATGACTTTTTATCTCAAAATAATGACTTTTTATCTCAAAATAATGACTTTTTATCACATAATTCTGACATTTTATCTCAAAATTCTTACTTTTTATCACATAATTCTGACTTTTTATCTCCTAATAATGCCTTTTCATCTCATAATTATGTATTTTTATCTCATGATCATGACCTTTTATCTCATAATTCTGACTTGTTATCTCATGATCATGACCTTTTATCTCATAATTCTGACTTGTTATCTCATAATTCTGACTTTTTATCTCATAATTCTGACTATTTATCTCATAATCATGACTTTTTAGCTCATAATAATGACTTTTCTTTTATCTCATAATTATGTCTTTTTATCTCATAACTATGACTTTTTATTCCATAATTATGTCTTTTTATCTCCCAATTCTGTATTTTATCTCATAATAATGTCTTTTTATTTCATAATCATGACTTTCTATCTCCTAATTCTGACTTTTTATCTCCTTATTCTGACTTTTTAGCTCATAATTCTGACTTTTTATCTCATAATTATGTCTTTTTAATCTCCCAATTATGTATTTATTTTTCATAATAATGACTTTTTATTTCATAATTATGACTTTTTATCTCATAATTATTTTTTTTTATCTTATAATAATGACGTTTTATCTCATAATTCTGACTTTTTATCTTAAAATAACGACTTTTTATCTCATAATTCTGACTTTTTATCTCAAAATAATGACTTTTTATCACATAATTCTGACTTTTTATCTCATAACAATGCCTTTTCATCTCATAATTATGTATTTTTATCTCATGATCATGACTTTTTATCACATAATTCTGACTTTTTATCTCTTAATGATGCCTTTTCATCTAATAATTATGTATTTTTATCTCATGATCATGACTTTTTAATCGCATAATTCTGACTTTTTATCTCAAAATAATGACGTTTTAGCTCATAATTCTGACTTATCTCATAATTCTGACTTTTTATCTCATAATTCTGACTATTTATCTCATAATCATGACTTTTATCTTATAATTATGACTTTTTATCTCCCAATTCTGTATTTTATCTCATAATCATGACGTTTTATCTCATAATTCTGACTTTTTATCTCATAATTATGTATTCTTATTTCATAATTATGACTTTTTATCTAATAATAATGATTTTTTTATCTCCTAATTCTGACTTTTTAACTCATAATTCTGACTTTTTATCCCATAATTATGACTTTTTAGCTCATAATTCTGACTTTTTATCCCATAATTCTGACTTTTTATCTCATAATTTTGTCTTTTTAATCTCCCAATTATGTATTTATATCTCATAATAATGACTTTTTATTTCATAATTATGACTTTTTATCTCATAATTATTTCTTTTTATCTCATAATAATGACGTTTTATCTCATAATTCTGACTTTTTATCTCATAATTATGTCTTTTTAATCTCCCAATTATGTATTTATATCTCATAATAATGACTTTTTATTTCATAATTATGACTTTTTATCTCATAATTATTTCTTTTTATCTCATAATAATGACGTTTTATCTCATAATTCTGACCCAAATGGGCTAACATTCAGGCATCTCTAGGGCCCCTCCCTACTGTGGGCCCGGGGAATCAGTACCCCCCACCCGTGCTACGCCCATGTGACTGGTTGTGTGTGAAGCTTCTGCTGTTAAAGGACATATTTACACTGAAATCTGCTGAATGTTGCTGAGTCTAGACCTACAGAGTCTTGAGAAAACATTGGCTGGAATCAGCTGTACAAATATTTCTTTTTTAAATTGTTTCTACAATAAAGAACCAAGACAGTCTAGGAAGTGAATCCAGCGCTTTCATTCATCTGCCTCAGCCAGCCAAGAGGCTAAAGAACGCCGCCAGGTCTCCCCTGTGCGTCGGAGAAATAAGGCAGCCTCTTGCCAGCTGGATGCATACAGCAACGACACTTCAGAGACGGACTTTTCCGACCCAGACTCTGAGGAATGGCTGCTGAGTGAGTGAAGCGGATCTTGTTCTCTGTCCCAGAGTGATGGAGGTAAGTTAAAGACCCTGTAAAGTAAAAAAAAAAAAAACTGTATTTAGGTTTGTGGTATGACAGATCACTGTGTTATGAACCCCCTGGTCAAATTTCAGTCACATGAAGCATCTCCAAGTTTATAAAATGAAGCTTCAAATCATGAAAAATGAGGCAGTAAAATCTGCTCCAGGACGGTGTGGGCGTGTCTGTTGAATGAGCTGAAGCCACGCCCACTCAGGACACGGGTAGTCTGCAGCATTAACCCCTTCACTCATGGTGTCATACTTGGAAAAATATTTCCCCCTAAAAACATGAACCAATAAACAAAACATGCAGAATTAAACTTTGCAATGAAACATGAACATTATAGAACGGTACAAGAGTACAAGACTGAGTTCCTTTGCACAACATGAACCAGAAGTCCCTGCTCCAGGTGACTGCTTCCCTCCACAATATTGTAGTGTTAGAGGGGCGGGGTCCTTCTCTACAGTGGGCTCATGACATCATGAGCCCACATATTGACCCCGCCCACATGAAACCAAGCCAGGAAAGAGATGAAATGGCCTCAACCCAGAATTCAGTCTCATGTAGATCTCAGAGTTTTCACATGTTTACAGCAACCAGATTCCAACATTTCTAGAGTGTCAAGATTTCACTTTACAGGGTCTTTAACGTTAGGAACCCACTGATTATTCATCCAGATTTATCGAATGAAACCATCACTCATGCTCCTGTGATTTCAGAAGCAGACTTGAGAGAAGAGCAAGCCCCATGCAGTTCTACAACACCGTCTTTTGGTAGACAAAGAGGTAAGAACAAAAAAATCCTATATTATAGATTATATATTATATATATAAAGCATATAATATAGCTGTTATATTACTTCTTTAATTTACAGGTAGTGCCAGGGGACACACAAGCAGGAGAGGACGTGGGCATATAGGGGGTCCCGTGGAGGGCGTCCAGTTCCAGAGTGTGAATGACATGACAGTGACTGGAAGCATTGTTATTTATTTTACAATAAAATAACAGTTGTAATACAGTTTTCAGATGTCTTTTATGTCATTGAAGCCAAAATTATAACATTCAAATCACTGTTCTGCTTGACAGACTCTTTCACAAAAAGGCATTTTTCTCAGCTTTCTAGAAAGAAAGTGGTCTTTTTGGTGAAACTAGCCTCTATTCAACTTAAGATGAATCAAGAACAGAACAAGCTACAAACAAACGTTTTCTTCCATGATGAAATAGAGAGTTTCTTCTTTCATTTGAGCTAGTTGGTGTTTTCAGAGTCATAGTACAAAATATTCTGTGGGTCTTGAAAGATGACTCAAAATGGCCAAAAACGCTGGCACAAGCCACTTTCCATTTTATAAGAGGGCTGGCACTCAATGAGTTAATAGGCACACAAATAAAAGCCCCCTGATGGGGAAAGCCCAGAAGGTTCTGTTCCTGTTTTTCTGGTCCAGATGTATTTGTCAGGGCTCTTTAAGGTCTGATGTGTCAGAGGCAGAATGAGGTGGCGGTAGTTTACTGAAGGAGGAAGCATTAAAATGAAACCAGCCCCCAAAACAGGAAGACTCGCGCAGAATATTCTAGCAGGTACTAAAATGATAGGATAATGTCAAGTTTAGATTTCTGTTAAAACCCTGTGTATTAACGAATCTGAATGAGAACTACAATGAAAATCTGTGAATCTTTTCAGCTTTTTACATCATGCAAATGGGGAAAAAGAGTCAGGGGTCAAGTCACAATGTACTACTCATTAAAACAGTCATTAAAACCCTGATACAGAGCCTGTGGTACCCTGCTCTGATAGAGTTCATACTTTCAGAGATTTGAATGTCTGCCCCGCCATTTCTTAGACGACACAGTGACGTTAAAACCTTGGCTAACCTTCAGCATCATCCAGAAGCTCTGCCTTAAATGTAAGGCCCAGAGTAAAGTCAGTAAGTTTAGCCGTTTAATTGCTGGAGAAAGGCTCCAGCAGCTCTGGCAGTGTGATACGGATGGTGCTAGCAGCTCGTGGTCAGAGGGGCAGGATGCCTCATCACCCAGAGAATGGTGATTAGCTCTGGGTAATGGTGCCTGCCAGCCCAATTAGCAGCATTATGTGTGACCACAACCCTATGCCACTAATTACAACCAGGCCGTGAGTGTGAGTGAGCGAATCACACGAAGCGAAGGGAAAGCGCTGTTCTGTGAGGAAGACGGCGTGAGTGTGACAGAACAGACTGTGCATGTGTGCCACGTCCCAGCGTGCAGACGGCTGACCCTCGATGCCACAGCATCCACCCTGTCATTTCCAATTACAGCCAGCCTCAGGTCTGCGCTACAGCATCACACAGCTCACAAGGCCTCATCTGCTCCATGCCGGGCGTCAATCGGCCATTAACACACTGATTCATGGTAGGACATGACCCACCCTGCTCAATGTAATATTAAAAAAGCTGCTAGAGGAACTTAAGGTCTAATTACATGCATCTAAGGGTGTAGGACCAGTGTTGAGTTTTAATCTGATCTATTTTCTTAAATCTTTTATACTATTGACCAAATTATCAAAATCACCAGGTAGCACCCAAAGAAGAGAATGGCTGAAACACAGTAAATATAAAGTATCAGCATCTCATGACGAGCAGCACCCTGGCTGACAAACTATCTCTGATAGGACACCATGGATCCACCTCCTCTTTCTGGAGGTGTTCCCCAAGGCTAGGCCTTAGTACCGTTGCTCTGGAGGTAGAGGTGGTCATCTCTACCTACCTCAATCCCCAGCTCCTGCAGTCACATGCTGGCATGTCTTTGGGCCTGTCTGATGGGATTAGCTAGTGATTCCCCATAGATACCACTGCCATCAGTGTGAATGTGGAGTATGTAGGTGTGACCTGTGGTGTAAAAGTGCTTTGAGTTGACTATGACTAGAAAAGCAATACAAGCTCAAGTCTGTTCACCATATTCTATTTATATCAACAATCTGGGTCTCATTTTTTTTTGCAGATGACATTAAGTAATGCTGTTCATCATCAGGCTGCTGAGTTCTGACAGTATGCTCAGTATTCAGCCCCCCTAACAATGCTCACAAGCACAAACAGGTGCACCGGGCCCAGAAATACATGAAGACTCATTTTCAAACAGTCTTGTTGACTGATGGGTGCCGTGCAACCCTGGATGGTCCAGATGGAGGAGTAGTGGATGGTTGGTGGATGGCCACCATGTCCCAACAAGGCTGTGACATCATCAAGGAGGGGGCGGAGTCATTTTCTGGGCCAGAATCATGGGGAGAGAGCTGGTAGATCCCTTTAGGGTCCCTGAAGGTGTGAAAATGACCTCGGCAAAGTATCTAGAGTTTCTGACTGACCACTTTCTTCCTTGGTACAAAAAGAAGAACAGTGCCTTCAGCAGCAAATGATCTTCATGAATGACAATGCTCCATCTCATGCTGCAAAGAATCCCTCTGTGTCATTGGCTGCTATGGGCATAAAAGGAGAGAAACTCATGGTGTGGCCCCATCCTCCCCTGACCTTTAACCCTACTGAGAACCTTTGGAGCATCCTCAAGCTAAAGATCTATGAGGGTGGGAGGCAGTTCACATCAAAACAGCAGCTCTGGGAGGATATTCTGACATCCAGCAAAGAAATTCAAGCAGAAACTCTCCAAAAACTCACAAGTTCAATGGATGCAAGAATAGTGAACTTGGCCTGTTAAGATGTTTTGATTGAAATAGCTTTGATTTCAGTTAATATGACCTCCTAATGCTGCAGATTCAACAAATGACCATTTTCAGTTCTTTACAACCTAAAAAACCTAGAAAAAAATATTGATTATTGGGAAGTTTGTTCAATAAAATTTGAATTATGCTCTAACGGCTGATGACTTGAAAATTATATTGACTTTCATTTGCATCGACTATTTAGAAAAATCAGAGAAAAGTATTATTAGCATAATAATTTGGAACACAGTGTAACATTAACATCTTTTAAAATAATAAAAGTAAGATATTCCAGCAGGCAAAGACCAAATAGATTTGTCTTGCTGATTTATTCTCATGCATGAACTCAAACAGGCTAAATGTACAGCGTGCTGAATAGTTTAAATATCTTTCTCTCCTCAGGATTGTTGGTCTGAAGTGTTAAACCCAGCACTGATGACGAGCTCTGGAGTGTGCTGTTAGTGTGCATGTGCTGTTTTAATAAAACTTCATGTTCTGTACGTGAAGCCCAGCTGTTATAGGCTTAAAAGTTCTTCTACCAAAAATCTACAATAACTGCATGTCATCCTTTGTTGTTAGGGCAACGATTCAGCCATGGCTGCAGGAGGGAGGCTGAAGAGCGCCATTAAGAGCTGATGCTCTCAGCGTTCATACTGCTCTCCTTTCATAAACCTGTGTGCACGCTCTCAGGTTGGTGCACGTGCACACTGAGTACCCGGCCAAACACATTAGCAGAGGGAAATTTCAGCTCTAATTATGGTTGTAGACACAGAGCTATTCATCTGTGGTAATGTAGTCGTCGTGGACTACGGGTCAGAACGGTGAGAAACTAGAGAGAAATAAAGACTCTCAAAGAGAGGAGGAAAACCCAGAATGTTCAGACGCTCCTGCTTGGCTTGTTCTTTTTTCTGTTTAAAGGAAAATGATAGAAAGTTCCACGTGATTTAAAACGATTCAATCTAAATACACCACTGGATGGAAATCACAGCAGGTTGGATGGAATTGAATCTGTGTGAGGGTACAGCTGCTGCTAAAGATCATTACTTAAGATCAACATCATTTTTAAGGCTTGTGATTTCTTTAATTTCAACATTTCTGAATCGTCAAACAATACCAAAGCATAATGAAGAAGGTATGAACACTTTCATGATCCTTAGAAACATTAAAAATATGTAGATCAACACAGCACCGCATGTTTATTCTGTGTACAAGCAGGATGATCTGCACCAGGCACGTGCACACATAGACATCAAAGGGGGCTTGAGCACCGGCCCTTTTTCTTCCAGGAGAAAAGTGCCCTTTTTCTGGGGCGTTTTTTTATTTTTTTTTTATCAATGAATCATTCTCTTTCTCTCTATACTGCATACTCCTGTTTGCGCGCAGCTTTCCTGTCAAAGAAACATAGATGTAGAAAAACTCTAAATAGCAGGTCGGGCGATGACGAGTTCAGATGCCCTCTGTACGCCGCCACCCTCCCTTCTCCTGCAGCTGCTGTGAACACACAGACACCAGCAGCAGAGTCCAGCTCTCCCATCACAGCCTGCTGCTGTTTCTGCTCTCGTGTGGCGGTGAGTGAACAACAAGGACTCAAGTTTACAAAAGACAAGATCAAGTAGCCTCTAGTTAACGTATGTCTTACTAACGCACACTGAGCCACTGTAATAAGTTTGCTTTAGCTAAGGCTCTTTCTCATGGGCACTCAGGCTAATGTACTGTAGATAAGGGGAGAGACTAGTATTCATACAGTTACCGTAGCCTATCTAAAAATCATCAAGATCGTTGCATTGATATGCAAATTAGCGCATTTTAATTAAATAGCACTAATTTGCCCATATTTGACGAGGCCCTGCAGGTTAATAGGATAAAAAAATGAACTAAAACAGATCACCAACCAGAGTAAAAGAAGACATTGATGCAAAATAGACCAAAATCTCTTAGTTGACCAGAACATGAAAACACAATGTTTTAACCTGTAGAGTCCTGTCTGAAACAGTTACTGCATCATCCTGACTGTAGGCTCCTCATCTAACAAATATTCATTCTACTAGATGTTTGATAGCAGACAGACAGAGCTCCTCCTGGTGTGAAAGATGCTCTAAAACTAAGATCATGTCACCATCAGTTAGTGTGTGCTTGTTTGGAGAGGGCATAATGATGATAATAATAATGATAATAACAATATAATTATAATAATACTAATGGATCATTAGTATAAGGAAATTCTGTGCTCTGTTGCTTGGCTATAGAAGCTCAGATCATTTACATTTTAATCATGTCTGCAGCACAATGCCATTTCCATTTTGTCAATAACTTCTTTGCAGTGATTTTCAGTGTTTCTGCTGTTTTCTCCAGTTAAATTAACAAAGTGAGCAGTAGAGGAGTGCAGATGCTCTAAGCCTTATTGTTGCAACTAATCATTGGTCTAATAGCAGTTTGGAGGGTAGGCTGGCTCGCTTTTTAATGTATAGAACAGTCTTGTTCAGTTTAGTGTGAAGATCATGTTTATTTTAAAGTACTTTTAAATTCAATGACACCAAAATAATACAAAGAATGTATTATCTTGTGCAAAAATAAACAGATTGGTAGTGCATTTCTTCTTTTCTTGAAAACTCTTCCTTCACCTTCTCCCTCTCCCTGGTAGCCACAGTCAGTTATTCTAAATACTAAGTAGAGAATAGCAGCATAGAAGACATAACCATGGCGTCATTATTTTGTTCTTGCTTACTCTTGTGATAAACCCAGAGAATACTAAATTGGACATTGTCTTCATGTGATAGATTTATTTTGTAGGAATATGTTGAGTATTCGTCAACTTAATGTGAGGGCATTAATATAAATTGGTGATTGGTTAAGTCAGAGGTGGGCTAATATATTTAACTTTCTTTGAATATTTTTATGAAGAAAAGTGCCCCTGCCCCTTAAAATGTCTGTGCACGTCCCTGATCTGCACACAGGAAGACCTGAACGTCCCATGTGCACGTTCCTCACTGTGAATGCTGTGAAGTTGTTGTTGCAGTATTGTTTGCTGTGTGGTTATTTGCACAGAGTCATACAGGAATCATGCACTCCAGTTACACTGATGATTGAATTCCACTTTTAATAAATGAATGCTGTCATAGGTCATTTCAGATCATTATCATTGGTGCAGAAGCGCCTAAATTCATCTCAGACCCTCTAAAAAATAACAAGGGCATTGCCAACCCAGATTAAAAAAATATGAAAGGAATCAAGAGCAGAAATGACGAGTTCTGTCAAACTTAGAGTAGCACAAAGCAAGCTAGCATCCTGGCTAACAGTTACTTCTTTTCTCCTTTTCATCACTATTTTTGCTGATTGTTTTCCCAAGTTTTTCCCACATTTTTCCAATTTGATCAAATTTTAGCATTTTTTTAGCCACATTTCACAATTTTCCCTCCTGTTTTCACCATTTTTGCCTGTCTTTTGTCCATTATTTCCACTTTTATCCAATGTTTGACACTTTTTTGCCTTTTTTTTACCATTTTCCCATCATTTCTTTGCCTCTTTTGTGCCTTTCTTTACCCAATTTTTGCCACTTTTAACCGCTTTTCACAATATGCCACCCATTTTGCCCCTTTTTTCTATTCATGAACCATTTTTTCCCTTTTAATTTTTTGCCACTTTTTAACCACTCTTCGTCATGTCCCTACACATTTAACCACTTTTTGCCTTTCCCTACCCAATCCTAACCTGACACACCACATGGATGTGTGAAACACATCCATCTGGGAAAGCTTTAATAGGAAACATTTGAGAAAAGGCAGAGGATTTGAAAAAAACTCAGAGAGTGATTGGGTGATCGTTCTGTCTGTCACATCTCTACGGACCAATCAGAGCAACAAAAAACGTGGCGTAGCTGCTATGGAGCTGTGCATGCGCAGCTACAGAGGAATAACGTGAAACATGGCGACTATAGACATGTAAGTACTCGACTTTTGTTGTATTTGAAAAGTAAACAACTCACTGCTGATCTTTGTTCTTCGTTTAATGAAGAAATGTCTTCAAGTTCTGATAAAACAGGCGCTTTAGCAGCATCCACACTAATCTCTTCCTCCATAACTGCACCAGCTCTTGCTGCTGCTTGTTTACGTCACGACTCTGCTGCGCCTGAAAGTACTGCCCCTCGTCACTGATTGGTCCTGTCACTTTCTAACCGGGCCCAAACAGCTCAGATGGGCGCTTTGCAAGATGGATTCACCAGTGAGAAACAAGGAAACGGGCGTATCCATCTGCTTTGCAAGGTTAATCCATTCCTACACTTTGGTCCAATTTTTGCCTCTCTTTAACCATTTTTTAAACATTTTCCTGCTCATACTTGACCCCTTTTGTGCCTTTCTGGACCAAATTTTCAACCACCTTTTGACCATTTTTCACAATTTTCCACACTTTTTGCCTCTTTTCTGCCTGTCTTGACAAAATTTTGCCCCTTTTTTTTCTTTTTTCAATTATTTAATTGTGTTTTATTTTTTCATAAAGCCATTTTAGTTCCCTCTGCTCTATTCTCTAGCATCCTGACGTCTGTGCATGCCATGTCTTAGCTATCCGGTATCTAATCCACATCGTTTACACTAGCAAAAAAACAAAAAAGGTTATTTCAGTTTAAGAAAAGGGGGTTACATTCTGACTTAGTCGAGCAAAAATAAAGTCCCTTTTATAATTTATAGGAGTGATTATTATTTGAGTCATATTTAAATATAGTTTCACAGCTCAGTGGACCATGGTTTTGCTGACCTCCATGGGCCCCCCATCTGTTACCCCTTTTCCATCAAAAGAACCAGGTTCTCATTTGGTGCTAGTGCTTAGTTGGTTCTAATTACGTTCTTTGTAAGAACCAGTTTGGTTTTCCATTGGCAAGGAGCCAAGTTGGAGCCACGTCATTGCATCACTGCATACGTTGCCATTTATCCAAAATGCCTGCGCCATACGGAAGTCAACAAAGCAACAATGGAGGAGCTCGTCGTGTGCATGCAGCTGATGATTCTGGCGTTGCAAGCCTACGTGGAGATCCAGAGCCAAAAAACACAAAGCTATCTGTCTTCGTCGGAGTCAAAGAGAACGGGGACTACGTTTGAGAAGACAGGTAATTATCAAAGACGTTTTGATTCATAACAATGAACGTGTTAGAGTTAGCCTTTGGCTAGGCTAAAGGCTGCTTAGCTTCGAATACGCTTGCATCGAGTACGCAGCAGTTAAACAAACGCAATAAGTTGACCATGATATCTTTGTTTATTGTTATAGATGGTGTTCAGGCTGCCTGGGCACATCTGCGATCGCGCTATTGGTGGGACACAATTGTACCAGATTTCAGCGCCCAACAGTTTGTGCAAAACTTCCGTGTGTCCCGGGAGTCATTTTTAAAAACCATTGGAGAGTCCCACAGTGTGTGGGTGCAATAGATGGCAGCCACATGCCAATAATTGCACCAGAAAAATATCCCAGGGACTATTACAACCGCAAAGGATGGCATTCAGTTGTTCTGCAAGCTGTTGTGGATGGCAAAGGACTTTTCTGGGATGTGTGTGTCTGCTTTCTTGGAAGTGTACATGATGCAAGAGTCCTTGTCAGTCACATCTGTGGAACATTTTAAGTGATGGACAGTTACTGGGGCAAAACAAAGTGACCGTCTCTGGTTGTGATGTTGGACATTATCTTAGCGGTGACCCAGCCTACCCCGTGCAGAAGTGGCTCATGTCTGGGCTCCAGAAAGCTCCTCCTTTATCTCTCCTTATGAGCAGCCTTGTCAGCCTTTATTTATTTTGTCATATGCATGGCTAAAAAAACACATGAAAAGCTGTGCTATTCTTTCGTGGATCTGCCCTCAGTACTCGTCAGCTAAGGTAGCTTTTTCAAATGTAGCATCCAGTTCGATACGTTGATGAGAGCTGACCACACATGTACCTGCTGAACCGTGGCTGAAACACTAGATTCTATGTGATATTCCATGCCAGGATGCCTAGGAAATCCCTTCTTTTCTGATAAATGGCAGAAAAACAAAGACGATAATAACGTCAAAGATAGCACTCATACAAGTCTCAGTGAAGTGATGATTAGAGCAATATAAGCACTGAAATATGTCCAAAAATCAGGTCAAGTTTCATGTCATAATCAGGTCTGTTTGAAGCATTGATGTTATAATCCTGGTAAAAATAACTCTGACTTTATTAACACTAAGCTGCTGAATATATTTCCTCAGTTCTCAGAGTGATAAGAAAGTGTCAGAAAATAAGGCGTTAAGTACTAAAATATAAGAATACTCATCAACCAGGTGAGATTTTTAAAGGACAGAAAAAGGCTCTTAGTTTTCTCTTGAATGACCATTCCAGACCTCTGAGAGGAGAATAAGATGGTCATGTGATCAGGCAGCTAAGCGTGGCTAAAATCCTAATAATGTTGTTAAAACCCACATGACTTAGTTTAATGTGATAAATCATAAATGTAAGCACACACTTCCTGTTTGCTCGGTACTGAACACTTCCACAGACGTCCTCGTTCTGCAGCGTCTCCATGCTCTGAGTCTGACTCTAAAATCGCCCCGGAGCCGGGATAAGTGCTGGTGCCCCCATACATGAATTTACTTCCTCTTCAGTCTTTCCTAATGGCTGACTTTAAACCGACCTTGTTTACCTGGCCTTTGCTCTTTCAGCGAGAAAAGCAATTGCCAAGTTTTCTATGATTCACCAGTTTTCTCTGGTCTGACCTCCCACAAATAGAATCTAATTCTGTTTAAGGGCCTTGGGCGTATATTGTATAACTGAATTACTGAGATAACTTAGCCTTGGCTGACCCCTGGAGCCTCTCCAGCTTCACCCCCTTATCCAAACATAATCTCCTCTGGCTAAAAACAGAATTAATGATCAAAACAACAGATTCCAGACTTTAACAGAGGATCTCACACACCAACGGTTGGCTATGCCTACTTCTTATATAAATACTGTGGTCATCGCAGACCTAGACTTCATTTCTATAACTCTGTAGGGCTGCTGTTGAGTCTCCTCTGGATTTTTACTCTTCCCCTCAAATCCAAATCCAGTCCAAACCTTCAAATGACAGCAGCTGTGGTTACATGAGCCTTTTTTTCACGATCAGATGAGATTCATTTGGATCAGAGATGAAAATGTCTCTGTACACACGAACGCTAGAAAATACAATCTGATTCAGATACATGTGCTCAGGGATCTCAATCTGATCTGAACACAAATGTTCTGACATGCGCCTTATCGTCCCATCGGTTAAAGCTACCGACAATTTGCCGTAGAAGTAGAAATTCTTCTTCTGCATCTGTAAACAAACTGCCTGACTTACACTAGTCATCCCCAAATGACAGCCAATGGGCCAGGTCCGGTGCCAGCAGATGTCATCTGGCCTGCAAGACGTTTGGGGAAAAAGATGGATATTTTTTAATATTAATTTACAATATTTACGTATTTCACATACAAATTTCCACTCACTTATCAGGATCGATCTATAATTATATCAAGGAAAGGTCGAAATATGATGCAATAAATGATTTAAACAGCCTATGGTACATTGAACTCTCTTTAGAGCGGGGAGGAACATCATAAAAAGACGCACAACAGAGCGCACAGCAGCACATCCTCTCAGCTCTGCAAACATGCTGTCAAAAAATAGGCTGATACAGACTGCATGACTTTTTACACTGAAGGAGATTAATTAATTTTGTCTACTTTTTATGTTTTTTAAATTCTTTTTTTTTTTTTTAAGATGAAGAATTTAACCACTGTGCACAGCTGCAATTCGCTCTATGTGCAGGAAAAGGTAAAAGAAAAGAGGATGGCTGATTGTCTTAAAACGGTTGATTCTCATGTGGTTTCACACCTGTGACTGTAAAGATGGCGGACATCAAAGAAAGTAACTTTAACCCTCAAGACGATACTTGAGACTAGGTGGACAGACTTTGACTGTACAGTTGCACTGATGTTTGTGTAGAAGATGGCACTGTACTGGACATAAATGGACACAGCAAAGTAAATCAACTACACATAAGCAGGGAAAAGCACTGCATTGTGGACATAAATGGACACAGCAAAGTAAATCAACTACACATAAGCAGGGAAAAGCACTGCATTGGACATAAATGAACACAGCAAAGTAAATCAACAACACAAGCAGTCAAATGCCCTGTACTGGACATGAATAGACACAGCAAAGTAAATCAACAACACATAAACAGGTAGTCAAATGCCCTGTGCTGGACATAAATGGCCACAGCAAAGTAAATCAACAACACATAAGCAAGCCATAGGACAGGAAATGCAGCTTTCAGTGAGGGTACATGAAACACTTCCTACAGGAAGTTCTGTCCTGATTAAAGCCTCTTACTAGTGAGATTGGAGTCTGATATCCAACAGGTCCAGAGGTAAGCAGAGGCCAGTCCATTCATGGCTTTTCCACGGTTTGATTGCGTCTCCAGCAGGTTAAAAGTCTTGTGCCATCCAGATTCAGCTTTCAGAGGAGAGCAGGGGTTCTATCGTCCTTCAGAGTTGCGTGTCCTTCTTCAGATGCTGATGGGCCCTCTGCAGCACTCCTATCCAGACCGGGTTGAAGGAAGAAAAGTCTTTACACTCTACCGGCTGGTGGCTGATTGTCCTGGACTTAAGGTGAAGCTGGGAGCATGAAGACCTTGGTCTGCTTCCTGCAGGCGCTGAGCTGAGGTGGAGGTCACACTGGCTTTTATCACCTGTGGACCCCCTGCAGGGTCTTCTCTCAGAGAGGAGAATGTGTCCTGCTGCAGAGGCTCCTGTGAAGAGGAGTCCCTTTGTTTTAATGGCTCTTTTTCCTCCAAAAGTATGCAACTCAGCCGAGTCTTTCTTTCACGAAATCCATCATGGTTGATTGAAACCTCCTATCAGAGACTTTTAGCTCTAAGCAGCCCTCCTCTGCCTCTGTGAATATGACCAACAGTGTAAAACTGTAGCCACATGCTAAAGCAGAGTGGTTAGAAGAGAGCCGCTGTTAGCAGACATGAGATGACAGCACGTTACTGTGATAAATTGCATCAGTTAAAACTTTCCATTTGTTTAAGATTGGCAACATAAGTCTGCAGTCTGAAACTATTAATTCTTGATGTCAGGCAGTAGTGGCAGTGTAATTCAGCTCATTTATGCACACATGAATCCTCTTGCACACCTGTGGCACAGAAATCCCTTTGTCATAATTATTGATGTGAAAAATACACTTTGTCTTCAGAGGATGCTGCAGTTTCCTCTGTGTGTGATAGAGCTGGAGCAGAAGACTGATGGGAGTTATATACGCCCTTGGTTTGATGTAATCTCCTTTCATTTCCTTCTTCAGGCCCGGTTTCCTTGTTTTAATTTCTTTAAGGTTAGGGGTGATTTCCTCAGTAGAAGACATCAGGCGTGGACGTTTTCATTCAGACATCAGTGACTCTGCAGCTTTGTCCGGGTGAGAGATCTCACTTTGCCAGAACTTCTGCCCGCCACGCCGTCAGGTGACCTTCACTTAGGGACACCTGGTGCTCAGAGTCAGCCATTTTTAGTAGACTCTGTTCACCTGAGTGCGATTAAGATGAACGTTCTATCAGCTGCTGCACTGTTGGAGGGACCCATGTACTTGTGCTGGACCTGTTGAGTCCCTCCTGCAGGACTACCTTCAGGAGATGTGTGTCTGAAACAACTAGACCGGTGTTTTCCAAACATTTTTCCTACCCCCCCTAAACATTACCTATTCCACATATTACTATCAGTATTGGCATTAGATTCATATCCTACAGAATGGGAGATGACTTTAAGATCATGATAGCCATAAATTTGTCTTCAAGTTGTTGTTTTGTTGTTTCTCTTGTCCCTCTTCTCTCTTCCTGCTTCTCCCTCACCCCCACCCCTCTAACCCGTCCGACCCCAGCCAGGCTTCAGCAGACGGGTATTCAACATGATTCAGGTTCTCCTCTAGGTTCCTGTCCATTTAAGGGAAGGTTCTCCTCACCGCTGCAACAAAGCTAAATACTGCTGGTGCCGAGCTCAAGGAGATTATAAGGGGGTCATTATGGGTCTTAACCTGACAACCTCCCGTAGACAGTGTTTGGGAAAGGGCAGAGCCTTTGAAAAAAACTCGGAGGGTGATTGGATGATCGTTCTGTATGTCACATCTTTATGGGCCAATCAGAGCAACAAAACACGTGACGTAGCCTCTACCAAGGAGTAAACTCCATAGAGAACACAATAATGTGCACCATGGCGACTGTAGACATGTCAATACACGACTTTTGACGTTTTTGAAGAGAAAACAACTCACTGCTGTTCTTTGTTTTTCTTTTAATGAAGAAATGTCGTCAAGTTCTGAAAGTTCATCCAATCACCCTCCAAGTTTTTTTTTCAAAGACTCTGCCCTTTCTCAAACGCTGTGTATGAGAGGATTACCAGATGGATGTGTGAAACAAATCCCTCTGCCGTGTCAGCTTACCCAAGACCTAAACGAGAAGAAAACGTGACACATTTTTCCAAAATCAACACCGATATTTTCACTGATAAAACCAAGACCCAAATCACCCAGAACTTACTTGTTGTCCAGTAAAACAAAGAGAAATAAAAATGCATGGAAAGACGTCAGTCTGGAACTTCTATTCATTCTTGTATTTTGCCCCATTTTTTCCAGGCACCAACTCAAATTCAAATTCAAATTCAAATTCAAAGGCTTTATTGGCATGGAAATGGTGACTTTCATTGCCAAAGAAAATCAGAATGAAAAAGACAAATTTACACATTAAAATTCAAAAATTCAAATATTGAAATTGAATGTTTGTCCCTCAGGCTATGACAGGTTCAGTGTCTATACAGATGATTCTTTGTTTTCAAATATGTATGTCATGTTCACTTCATCCAGAAATTCAATCCCTTTCAAATTCAAATTCATGACCCACTGAAAGCAGCTGCACGACCCACTTTTGGGTCCCAACCCTCCAGTTGAGAACCGCTGCTATAGCTTAAAGTAACTTAGTAATTAAGATGTGCATTGCATTCATGTTATGAAGCATTGTCCACATCAGGGCTTCTCAACCTTTTCAGCCGGCGACCCCCAAAATGAAGGTGCCAGGGACCGGGACCACTGCGCCTGAAGGTGGTTGAACACAGCCACGCATATTCAGAGAATAGTCATGTGGAGACAAGGCCGCCCATTAGGGGGGAAATGGGAGAGATTTCTGGGGCCCAGCCAAACTGGGGGTCAGCAAAATCATGGTCCACTGCAAAGTTCAACTGTGGTATTTTTTATTTAACCTGAATAAAAACCACTCTTATCAAAGAAACTAATATCTTTTTTACTCATTTCTGTAGTCCTCTTAAAAATGTAAATCTCTTTGTCTTAAAAACAGAATTAAATGGGTTAATAATGGCAAAACAATGGTGGATAAGGTGGTGAAATTGGATTTTAAAAGTAGCAGAAATGGGTTGGAAGTGTAGAAAAAATAAATCAAAGTGGAAAAAAAATCATCAAAAAATTGCAAAAATTGGTTAAAGTGGCAAAGACAGGCACATAAAGTGATAAAAGAGGATTAATGGTGTTGAAGTGGCAAAAAAAAAATGGGTGGAAATGTGGTTAATTAATTAATTAGGGCAGAAATTGGCTGAAATGGGTTAAACTGGAAAGAAACGATCATATCAAATAGTGAAATGTGGTTAAAAAGGGCATAAAGAGTGGTAAAGGGTGGTTAATACTAGCAATAATGGGTCAACAGAGCCAAATATAGGCAGAGAGTGGCAAGAACTGGTTTAGAAGTGGCAAAAACAGACAGAAAAAAAGTGGTGGAAAGGGTTTAAAATCTGACAAAAATGTGTTTTGAGTGGCAAAAATGTGGGAAAAAGTGATGAAAGTGGGTTAAAATTTGGCTAAATGGGTGTAAAGTGGCAACAGTGTAATTTCAAAATATTTTTAGTTTTATTAAGGCATCTGGAGACCCACTCTCAATGTCTCCCGACCCCCAATGGGGTCCTGACCCCAAGGTTGAGCAACATTGTAATGCTGTGTTCTCCAACACAACTCTGTAGTTAAACTTAGTTCTACTGTTTGAGCTCATATGAACTCATTAAGGCTAAGCTGATTAGTCTTCAGAGATCATGCTGACTGTAAAGGTGATGAATCTGTTAGTCTGAAGATAAAGCGTTTGAATTGAATGCTACATTTCCAATTTTCTCTTCAACATTAAATCAAAGCGATATTTGCTCCTCTAAATCAGATCAGAATTTATGCTGTGTGTTGTCAGTGTTAATGGAAACTCCACGTCCATGAAAACACTCCGTATCCACGGCTACATGAAGGCTCAGATTGCAGCGTGATAAATGCACTGTACACAAAGGCCTGAGTGTTGATCCGTGATGTTTCTTTAGTAATGTGCCATTGATTTGCAGTGGCATGTGGTAAAGTGGCACATTGACAGCAGTGAGTAGAGAGCGGAGTCTGACGCTGAGAGGCCTTCTCTCTTTCAACTACAGGAAAGCTTTTAGCTTCTCCTCATGCTGGGCTTTACAAAGGAGCTTCAAGCTGGGCCTGGATCCTGAAACTGTCAAACAGTGAAGACACATCAGAGCAGAGAGGATGAGAAAGTCTCGCATTGATTGTACTAATGTCCTGGATGTACTGGGCAGACAGTGACAGGTCTGAGGATCCACGTATCAGGAGGTTTTTATGCTTTTAAATGTGAGAGTGTGCAGATAGAGCTGAGTCTGACACTGGCATGTCCTCCAGGTAGGGCACAATCCCACCAGCAAGGTCAGGGGTGTAGCAAGGGATTCAGGGCCCCTAGAGAGAATATTACACAGGGCCCCCCTTAGCTGGCTAGCCAAGCAACAAATGTTGCATCATTTTTACAGATATGTATGCATTCTGATGTATTTTTAACCATCATTTCACAATTTATGAGCATTTTTTCACTATGACTAAATTAAATGTCATTTAGTCACTTTAATAAGATAATGACATTAACTATGAAGAAAGATTAAATAACAACACACTTTTCATTGTAGGCATATGGAAGCCCATTTCTGCCACTTAAAAAAAGAAATATGTGGAAGTAAGGAAATTTAAAAAAAGAAATCCAAAGTCATAATTATAAGATTAAAATTATGAGATAAAAAGTCATTTAGTCAGTTATAACCTTTTATGTAATAATGATGACTTTTTATATCATAATTATGACTTTTTAAATCATAATTATGACTTTTTACCTCATAATCATCCTTTTTTATCTAATAACTATGACCTTTTATTTCATTATTATGACTTATAATTTTTTTTTTTCGAGGATTGCTGTACTTACACATTTTTTCTTTTTTATTTGACCCCAATGGGCTTCCATACAGGCATCTCAGGGCCCCTCCCTACTGTGGGCCTGGGGAATTGGTACCCTTTTCCCCCCTGTGCTACGCCCACGAACAAGGTCCACGCAGGAATCTCACACACACCCACACACACACGTCTTAACACTCATATTTCCAGCTGTATTAATCAATCTGTCAGCCAAGATGGTGGAATAGATTTTTCAAACGATTATTAAACAACAGTCCATCTCCTCATCCATCATCTTATCTGCTGGATCCTCTTTGCAGCACGACACCACCGTTCGCTCGTATGAAATGAATCAAATATTGACTTGTTGGGAGAGATTCTGTTCTAAAGTGAGACAATTTTCGCTCCCGAAAGTACAAATTCACGTTAGAGGAAACCTCGAAATCCACAACCACAAAAAACGATAACCTAGCATTGTTCTGCATGAGGGTTCTCTGAGCTGATCACATTTCTACATGAGCAGAGGAGCCACAGAGTCCACATTTAAAATACACTCAGAAATACGCCGGATACCCACAATGCTTTGTTTTTACATTTGCAATTTTTTTTTTGGTATTTCTTCACATTAGAGAGAGAGAGAAAAAAAAAACATCTAATTTTCCTAAAGTATGCTTTTTGCCAAAAGTATTCGCTCACCTGCCTTGGCTCACATATGAACTTAAGTGACATCCCATTCTTAATCCATAGGGTTTAATATGACGTCGGTCCACCCTTTGCAGCTATAACAGCTTCAACTCTTCTGGGAAGGCTTTCCACAAGGTTTAGGAGTGTGTTTATGGGAATTCTTGACCATTCTTCCAGAAGCACATTTGTGAGGTCACACACTGATGTTGGATGAGAAGGCCTGGCTCTCAGTCTCCGCTCTAATTCATCCCAAAGGTGTTCTATCAGGTTGAAGTCAGGACTCTGTGCAGGCCAGTCAAGTTGATTCACACCAAACTCTCTCCTCCATGTCTTTATGGACCTTCCTTTGTGCACTGGTGCACAGTCATGTTGGAACAGGAAGGGGCCATCCCCAAACTGTTCCCACAAAATTGGGAGCATGGAATTGTCCAGAATCTCTTGGTATGCTGAAGCATTCAGAGTTCCTTTCACTGGAACTAAGGGGCCAAGCCCAGCTCCTGAAAAACAAGCCCACACCATAATCCCCCCTCCACCAAACTTTACACTTGGCACAATGCAATCAGACAAGTACCGTTCTCCTGGCAACCGCCAAACCCAGACTGGTCCATCAGATTGCCAGATAGAGAAGCATGATTGGTCACTCCAGAGAAAGCGTCTCCACTGCTCTCCAGTGGCGGCGTGCTTTATACCACTGCATCCTTTGCTTTGCATTGCACTTGGTGATGTATGGCTTGGATGCAGCTGATTGGCCATGGAAACCCATTCCATGAAGCTCTCTACACACTGTTCTTGAGCTGATCTGAAGGCCACATGAAGTTTGGAGGTTTGTAGCCATTGACTCTGCAGAAAGTTGGGGACATCAGCATCTGCTGACCCCGCTCTGTCATTTTACGTGACCTACCACTTGGTGGCTGAGTTGCTGTTGATCCCAATGGCTTCCACTTTGTTATAATACCACTGACAGTTGACTGTGGAATATTTAGCGAGGAAATTTCACCGCTGGACTTGTTGCACAGCTGGCATCCTATCACAGTATCATGCTGGAATTCACTGAGCTCCTGAGAGCGAGCCATTCTTTCACAAATGTTTGTAGAAACAGTCTGCATGCCTAGGTGATGATTTTATACACCTGTGGCCATGGAAGTGATTGGAACACCTGATGTACGTCTGTCATGGTGTAAATGTTTAGTTTTAGTATTGTTTTCGTGCTCCCCCCTTAGGTGTCCCAGAGGCCTTCAGGAAGCCCCATGTCCCCATCTTATCCCTCTCTCTTTTTGGGGATCCAAGACTTTAAAAGAAAAAAAAAAAAAAAAAACTTTGAATCTTATTGGCTAATGGTTCAGGTGTAGTGACCTTTGATAGGGAATAAATAACCACTAAAATCCATTAAAGTCCTCTATTTTATTTATTCTTACTTTACAATAAACATAAAGTTTATTTGTTGTCAGTCACTATGAATAAAATTAGAGCATTCCTGTTATTTGATGTAAACCACTTCATAATTCAAGCAGGAAGCCAATACAGTCATATCGCAAAAGCAATCTTGCTCAAAAGCAAATGTATTTGATCTTTTAGTGTCAGGAGAATGAAAAGGAGAGCAGAAGAGCTGAAGAGAGGACAAATAAGAGGCTGAGGACTGGGAGAGAGAAAGGAGAGAGCTGGGGACAAGTGGCAAAGGTTTGACCCACCAGGAAAGGTTGAGAGGAGCACAACAGCTGAGATGAAAGACTGCCGGAAAATTGAAAAAGATGGAGGAGAGACAAGAGGTGAGCTGGAGAGAGAAAGGAACTGAGGAAAAGGCCAAATAAATAAGAGAGAGAGAGACTGTGGAGAAATGAGGCAGAGGAACATTTGCAGACAGCCTCTCAGTCAATCATCGTCTCCTGGGTGCTGGATATGAGAGAGTGCCATTTTGCCCTGGTTATCATTATCATTAGGGCTATAATCATAATAAGGCTAATTCCAGTGTGGGAGATGGAAAAGGCGGATAGCAAAGGGTGATGGAGAAGGATAAAATGCCAGACAGGAGGAACAAGGACATTAGCAGGTGTAACCATGGTGAAATACGGGATACGGGATCAGGATGGATGAGGATGGATGAGGATGGATGAGGATGGATGGATGAGAGCCAGAGACAGAGGGAGGGTATAGAAAATAAACAAATGCATGGCTTCATTTAATTTAATACTCTTTATATAGATGAAATAACTATAATTATCAAATTCTCTGACCCTGTTAAAACAACCTTTAAAGATTACAGCAGTCTGATGATCTACTGCGCCTCCTACTGGTCCACTACAGTCATTGTATCTCTAAAATGATTGTTAATAACAAAATACTCCCTTCTATTTACCACTACCTTCAATTTTAACATTTTAGTAAATGTATTAGAAATAAAAAAAACTGAAATATCACATTGACGTCGAGCCTTTGCTACACTCTGCTGCAAACTGTTCCTCATTTTTTTTGGTAATTTCTCACCCAGTTTTTGCTATTTCATGCCCACCTTGCCCCTTTTTGCCCATTTTTGCCACCTTTTGTTGCTCTTTGACCTTTTAAAGCCACTTTTAACTTATTTTTATTGCCATTTTTGCCACTTTCACCATGTAGATTGTGGCTCTTGCAACAGCGTTTTTTTAAACAATTTGGCTCTTTGGTTGAGAACGCTGCCCTAAACCAACCAGGAATATCAAAATGTGATGTTATCTCTAACAAAGAGAATGAGCCTTATCTACAGGTGTGAAAGACGAGTTTGCTGAAATATCAGGGCCTGTAAAAAGCTACATGTAAGAAACATTAATCCGACATAATAACAGGATGTACTATGAGACTAAATCTTAAAGGGTCAAACAGAAGAAATCTGACAGACCTTTCACCAGATGATGTAAGAAAATTACACAAACTACCCCAATGAGCTTTCACCAAAAGCTGGACCAGCTCCAGTTAAAATCAGCCCAGAACAGGGGTGTCAAAGTAAAGGCCCGGGGGCCAAATCCGGCCCGGGGTACAGTTACACCCGGCCCGCAAAATCTGATCAAATTCTTATCAGAACTGGCCCAAAAACATGAGGTCTGCAAATTTCAATATAAAAATGTAAACTTAACCTTGATGATAGCAAATATCCTTAAAGGGATATTTTGGTGCCTGGCTTTAGTAGTGGCATTAGCCTCCAGTGATTTCCATGTAATTTGATCCTGTTGTAATAAAGAGCTCAGAGAGAGCCGGAGCATAGCGGCTGTAGATGGGAACGTTTCGTCCACGTAAATCAATGAGTTTTACGAAAAATGGGCCAAAAAATGGATTTTGAAAACTTACCAAGCACTTCACTTCTCCCAAAAAACCCCCTCTGTGTCAGGCACTAATTTATGATGCAGCTTTCGCCGTTTTGTATCCTTCCGCCTCCACACACTGTTCACTGTTCGCACCTCCGCCGGTCAGCTGTGCGGGTCGCAGTGTAGCGGGGTCAAGCATCGGTTATAACAACCTGTTGTGAGTTTTTTTATATCTGTTTATTTGCAGGTTCAGAAGATGCTGCATATTTGTGTTTATCCAGGCTGTTCAAACAAGCACACCTCCTGGACACCTTACAGATTTCACAGTATTCCTCTACGTGACATCAGTCTTCGCCAACTTTGGCTTGTTGCACTGAATGTGGATATAAACACCCACCTTCTGCAATGGGTGGGCCTGTATGACATATAATTCAGTGCATTTTTCCACTCCAATAGCTGACACATTGTTTTCATAAGGTAAGCATTTTGTGCCGACTGTAGCTTGTACCAGCCATTAGATGAAAAAGGCGACAGTCGTAAGCTTACCTGGATGACAAATTTCCATTCCACCCTTCTGGTCGGGGTCTGTTTTTCCAATTTATCTTCGGAAAGTTGAAGAAGGTCCACAAAACACCGACGTTTAGTAAGGCAGTTAATTCATTTAGTAAACTCGTTAATTTACTTGGACAAAACGTTCCCATCTAGAGCAACTATGTGCTGGCTCTCTCCGAGCTCGTTATAACAGGATCAAATTACACAGAAATCACTGGAGGCTAATACCACTACTACAGCCAAGCACCTCAAACAACCCAACTTCAAAAATCCTGAAATATCCCTTTAAGTCATAAAAATGTGAAAAAAATAAAGTGTGAAAAAATTACACAAAAAGAAATGTGGGGAAAAAAATTAATTTGTGTTTTCATTTTATATTTTTAATTTTGGATTGCATAATTATTACCTCAATTGAATATGTGGGTTTTGATTTCATATTTTGACATTTCTCATTTATTTTTTTGACTTTTTGCCTCATATTTTAACCATTTTCAGTTTATTATTTTGACTTTTTATCTCATATTTTAACCTTTTCAATTTGTAATTTTGACTTTATCTAATAACTTCAGCGTTTTCAATTTATTATTTTTATTTGATTTTATATTTTGACTTTATAAATTTATTATTTTGACTTTTTATCTCATATTTTAACCTTTTCAACTTGTAATTTAAACTTTTCCTAATAATTCAGTTTGTTCAATTTATTTTTTAAAACTTTTGATATATTTTGACTTTGTAAATTTATTATTTTGAGTTTTTATGTCATATTTTGACCTTTTCAATTTTTTCTGACTTTTTATTCAATATATTGACTATCTTTAATTAATTGTTTTGATTTTTGTCTTATATTTCAACCTTTTCAACTTATAATTTTGAATTTATAGAACAATTTTAACTTTTTCAATTCATTATTTTGACGTTTCAGCTCATATTTTGACCTTATCAATTTATGATTTTGACTTTGTGTCTCATATTTTTACCATTTCAAATTTTTATTTGACTTTTTATTCAATATTTTCATCTTTTTGTTATTATTTCTTAACCTTTATTTTGACTTTTTAGGTCCTCAATTTTAATGTGTAAGTCATAGCTTTGCCTTATTAACAAGATTGCGACTTTTATATATATATATATATATATTTGCCTTTTAAAAGCATTATTTTAACATCTTATTTGTGTTTTGACCTTTTAAACTAATGTGTTTGACTTTTTATCCAGATTTTTATG
>NC_054886.1:2517176-2527176 GCF_018320785.1 Cheilinus undulatus | reverse complement strand
TGAAAGTCATGAATATAAGATAAAAAATTCAGTATCATGAGATAAAAAGTCACATTTATGACATAAAAATCATAATTATGAGATAAATAGTAAGAATTATAAGATAAAGTCAAAATTATGAGATAAAAAAGTTATAATTGACTAAATTACTTTTTTTTATCTCATAATTTTGACTTTGTATCTTTTAATTATGATTTTTTTTCAATCTCATAATTTTACATTTTAATCTTATAATTCTGAATTTGGATTTCTTTTTTATTTCCTTGCTTCCACATTTTTCTTTTTTAGTGGCAGAAATGGGCCTCCATATGCCTGCAATGTAAAGTGTTTTAATTGAATTGTTCTTAATAATTAGTGCCATTATTGTATCTAAAGTGACTAAATGATTCGCCCAGCAGACTGACATTTGTATTAAATAGAGTCAAATATAATTCTTTGACACCCCTGCATTCTCCATAATGATTTGACTGTTGTTATGTTAAATAGAGATTCTAGCAGCTTTAATACTGTTGATTTGCTGCTGCTGCTATGCCAGACGTTTTTCCACCTCCATGCAAACAGAAACAGCTCACGCAGAGACAAAAGTGAGAGGCTGAGGAGTTCAAGAGTTTCTCTGTGTCTTTGTTGACGTGCCGACTTCTACTAACACACTGCTGCGATCAAAGACACACAGAGCAGGGAAACAAAGATTTGCATGCTCATAAAGTAAAAAAAGGAACTACTTTATTCACGGCTAACTCTTCCAGAATAAGCTAAACTTCTCCATAAGTTTTTGGGTGAATCACGCAGCGTCATCAGCATAAAGGCCTCAGTCACTGATGTTCATCTCATGGTTCTTCTTCAGGATGCTGACAGAGAGACGGACGTGGCTGTTGGCTGTCTTTAGTTTCTGACAGATTTACTTTATTATTAGAGAGATTAGTGTTTGTGCTGCAGTCTAATTCAAACTCCAACCTAAAGATGATGGTATAACTACCCTGGATCTATAAATATCACACGTGGTTTCATGTGGAGTATCATGTCTTTAGGCCGTCTGACAGATAGCCTAAGTTTGATTTCATGCTCCCTCCATCATTTCATCATGTTTAGACACACAAACTTTGTGGCTGTCTCTTCTTTTGTGAGGCAGACTGTCAGAGAAATGAATCCAGCCTCTTGACTGTAACGTCTTCCTCTCCTTTCTGAGACATTAATCCTGGCCTGTCTCTGCTAGATTTGTAAGACACAAATTAAAATTGCATCAGCTTGTTTCCCTTGGGAAACCTTTAGCTGTTCTCTGAAGAAACAACTTCAGTCTGTTAATTCCTGCTGTGATCAGGTTTCCTCTCTAAAAAGCACAGTGGTGAAGATTCACTCTGAACAGACGAGCCACGGCTCTGTTCTCGCAGAGAGATTCTCTCTTTGTTGAGGTGTCAGAGCCTCATAGTCAGGGCAGAGCTGTTAGTCCTCATGTGGGTTAAAAGTTCTGTCAAACACAATAAACCACCTCTTAACAGTATATCATCGACTCCTTAAAAGCTGGGACACTGCCAAATATGAACGGAAACGAAGACTTGCAAATCAACCTTTATTCAATTCACAGCTCAGAGACAAGTATTCAAACTGACAAACTTTATTGTTTCCTGGAACTAAAAACACATTCTGAACTTGGTGGCTGCTAGAAGTTCCAAAAAAGTTAGGACAGGGGGAAGAGAAGACCAGGAAGATTGTGGAGTGAGTAAGTTCAAACAGTGGTTCCCTGTGTTAATTTTGTCGACTAAAACTGTGACTAAAAATATTCGTTGACAGCCTTTTTTCCATCACAAAAACTAGACTAAGACTAACAAAAATAGATCTGTGATGACTAAAACTGACAAAAATTAAGTTTAGTTTTCACCAAGATGACTAAAACTAGACTAAAATGTAATGTAGTTTTGGTCAGACATTGTAAATCTGTGATATTTCTCTACTGTGGGTAAATCTAAGTCAGATTCTTGCCAAAAACCAACCATTTATTGTTTGATTGATAAAACCCTAAGGAAGTGTCTCTTCACAGGTTTTTCTTATCAAAAGACTGTTGTATGAACAGTTGAAGTGTTTTATCATGATTTTACTTAAGATGACAGGAATGAAGAAGCAATGAGACAGGTATACAGCAAGAATATATCCTGGATTAACAGAGTCTACTCTCTGTGATATAAAACTAACCATCAGCACAGTGAAGAGGTGGTCAACTTAGTAGACGACTACACTCATGGTGCAGAAGTCTTTCACTTCAAAAACTTAAGAACTCAAGATATCTGTGACCGAAGCCAGATAAAGTTCCTGCAAGTCAGCATTCCGGTGGTTGAAGAAAATGGATACAAAGTCACTTTCTTCAAAATGATCATTTTTCGTTTTTTCTCATTTTATGCAAGTCCGACATTTAAACTACTCATCTGATGAAAAAAGTAACACAAATGTGATATTTAAAAGCGTTAATTTTGTGTATTAAAATGCCCTGTTTTTGGAGTTGCTGCTGGGAGATTGAGGGGAGGGGAAAGAGAAGCTGCGGGGTGATAATTGGCCGCTCAGTCTACCATTATTCCCAGTTTCGCCCATTGAGATGGACAATAACAAACACTGCATGGCTCAAACGCCACCCCTCCCCCATCACATAAATACAGCTGTTACTAGTTATCACCTTTAACAACAAGCCTCAAGATGCACCCTGCAGCGACGAAAAGTAGAAGAGACGATGAAGAAGCAGCAAGAATTATCAACAGACTTGGGACAACTTCAGGATCACTCGACAGTGAAAGTTTGATGAAGGCAGATTTGCTATGGGAGTATTTTGATGAGCGTCACCAGTCCGATTCAGAAGCTTGGTTTGGGTGGACTTTATGTAAATGTGGCTCTATTGTTCACGCCCATTAGCTGGCCTGCCTGAAGGTAGGAGAAGTCCTGAAACTTTGAGCCTGGTTTTCTCAGAACAAACAGGAACTAGAAGTTAACATTCAAATGAGCATATCTTTGTAAAATATGCTCAGATTAAGGTGTGTGATACACCATTAGAAAGCTTGGAATCTACGCTTTCATAATGTGTAAAAAACTCAAAAATGACCTCGGACGACTTGCAGGAGTTTTTACCAGCTTTGGTCACATTTAAGAAACATGTACAAGTGAATCTCAGCAGGGACTTCTACACTCTTCAGAGCTGCTTGTCTTGTGGTGTTAAGTTGGATTAAACCCCACAGAGAAAATGGTTGTTAATTTTTTACTCAGTTAATTTAACTCTAAAATTTGAACTCCAGACCAGCGTTACTCAACCCTGCTCCACCAAAGAGCCAAATTGTTGAGAAATACATTTGCAAGAGACACAATATAAGAGGTGAAAAGTGGAAAAAAAATTTGGTAAAGGTGGCAAAAGTGGTCAGAAATCAGCAAACACTGGGAGAAAAGTGGCAAAAAAGGGCAGAAAGTGGCAAAAATGGATGGGAAGTGACCAAAAAATAAGTTAAGGAAAGGAAATTGTCAAAAAGTAGAAAAAATCTGAAAAAAAGGTGGGAAAAAGAGCTAAAAGTGGCATTTAATTTCAAAACGCAGCTTAAAAGGATAAGAAGTGGCAAAAATAGGCAAAAAGGGGCAAACACTGAGGGAAAAGTGGCAAAAAAGGGCAGAAAGTTGCAAAAAAATGAGTAACAGGTGGCAAAAATGGTCCAAAAGTGGCAAAAATGTGGCAAAAAATGAGTGAAAAGTGACTAAAATGGACAAAAATCAGAAAAAAGGTGGGAAAATGGGAATTAAGAGCAATTTAACTGCAAAGGCAGCTTAGATGGGTGAAAGTTGGCAAAAATAGGCAAAAAGGGGCAAAAAATTCCAAAAAGCAGAATGAAATTAGAAAAAAATGGATGAAAAGTGAAAAGAAGTGGCCAAAATGGGCTAAAAGTGGCAAACAATTGGAGAAAAGCATCAAGAAAGGGGAGAAAGTGGCAAAAATATGTGAGAAGTGGTTAAAAAAAAGTTACAGATGGCAAAAATTGTCCAAAAGTGGCAAAACTGTGCCAAACAAATGAGTGAAAAGTGAATAAAATTGACAAAAAACAGCAAAAAGGTGGGAAAATGGGCAAAACACATCACAGAGTGGAAAAATGGGAAATAGGTGGCATTGAATTGCAAAAGGCAGCTTAAATGGTAGAGAAGTGGCAAAAAAGACAAAAAAAGAGGCAAAAATGTGAATAATATTTCAAATTAAGACATAAAAGAGCCACAAATCATCATGAAAGAGCCACATGTTGAGTATCAGTGCTCTAGGGAAAGAGTAAATTTAACACCAGTCTGGGGTGGGACTATAGACACTCAGACACAGAGTTGAACTGAACTCTTTCAGTGTTACTTTAATTCTGCAGAATTTACTGTGAACTGGAGTTATTTTATTCTTCTTCTAGGTTTAGAGTGTAGGCTTTGGAAATCATCTAAGAGCTAGAAAAGCACTTGGAGACCACAGACCTCCGCCATTGGTCCTATGTCCCAATAGTAAATCCTTTAAAAAATTCCTGGATCCAGACGGGGACCCGGATCGGTCCCAAAATCTAAGCAGTTCTTCCTTATGCCATTTCTGACATTTCCTGAAAATTTCATCAAAATCCGCCCAGGACTTTTTGAGTTATGTTGCCAAAAAACAAACAAACAGACAAACAAACAAACAAACAAGCTAACAAACAAACAAACAAACAAACAAACAAACAAACAAACAAACAAACAAACAAGCTAACAAACAAACAAACTAACTAACAAACAAACAAGCTAACAAACTAACAAACAAACAAGCTAGCAAACAAACGAACAAACAAAAGAACAAGCTAACAAACAAATGAACAAACAAACAAACAAGCTAACAAACAAACTAACAAACAAACAAGCTAACAAACAAACAAACTAACTAACAAACAAACAAGCTAACAAACTAACAAACGAACAAGCTAACAAACTAACAAACGAACAAGCTAACAAACGAACAAACTAACAAACTAACTAACAAACAAACAAACAAACAAGCTAACAAACTAACAAACAAACAAGCTAACAAACTAACAAACGAACAAGCTAACAAACTAACTAACTAACTAACAAACTAACAAACAAACTAACTAAGAAACAAACAAGCTAACAAACACACTAACTAACAAACAAACAAGCTAACAAACAAACAAGCTTACAAACTAACAAACAAACTAACAAACAAACAAACTAACAAATGAACAAACTAACTAACAAACAAACAAGCTAACAAACGAACAAGCTCACAAACTAACAAACAAACTAACAAACAAACAAACTAACAAATGAACAAACTAACTAACAAACGAACAAGCAAACAAACAAATAAACTAACAAACAAACTAACTAACAAACAAACAAGCTAACAAACGAACAAGCTCACAAACTAACAAACAAACAAACTAACAAATGAACAAACAAACAAATGAACAAACTAACTAACAAACGAACAAGCAAACAAACAAATAAACTAACAAACAAACTAACTAACAAACAAACAAGCTAACAAACGAACAAGCTCACAAACTAACAAACAAACAAACTAACAAATGAACAAACAAACTAACTAACAAACAAACAAGCAAACAAACAAATAAACTAACAAACAAACTAACTAACAAACAAGCTAACAAACGAACAAGCTAACAAACTAACTAACTAACAAACAAACTAACTAACAAACAAACTTACAAACAAACAAGCTCACAAACTAACAAACTAACAAATGAACAAACTAACAAACAAGCTAACTAACAAACGAACAAGCTAGCAAACCAACTAACAAACAAACGAACAAGCTAACAAACAAACTTACAAACAAACAAGCTAACAAACTAACAAGCTCACAAACTAACAAACTAACAAACAAACTAACTAACAGACTAACAAACGAACAAGCTAACAAACAAACAAACAAACAAACAAACGAACAAGCTAACAAACAAACTAACTAACAAACAAACAAGCTAACAGACTAACAAACGAACAAGCTAACAAACAAACAAACAAACAAACAAAAGAACAAGCTAACAAACAAACTAACTAACAAACAAACAAGCTAACAGACTAACAAACGAACACACTAACAAACAAACAAACAAACAAACAAGCTAACAAACTAACAAACAAACAAGCTAACAAACTAACAAACGAACAAGCTTACAAACAAACAAACAAGCTAACAAACTAACAAACAAACAAGCTAACAAACTAACAAACAAACAAGCTAACAAACTAACAAACAAACAAGCTAACAAACTAACAAACGAACAAGCTTACAAACAAACAAACAAGCTAACAAACTAACAAACTAACAAACAAGCTAACAAACTAACTAACTAACAAACAAACAAGCTAACAAACTAACAAACGAACAAGCTAACAAACAAACGAACAAGCTAACAAGCGAACAAACCCCCCCATCCCAACTTCACTTGTACGGCGTGAACACTCAGATCCGGCACGACTATCTGACAGTGCAGTGTGAGCACATAAATCATGCATGATGGTCATATGTTGTAAGTATGTGTTGACAGTATGTCTTAGAGTCAGCCCTGCTTAAGGGACAAGGCTGAAGACCAAAATGACCTCCCATGACCTCTGATCCCTCAGAGAACCCTTCATTAAAACCTGACATCATTCTGTGATGAAATCTCAACACTCTGTCAGCTAACACAGTGCATGGCTGCATCAACAAATATGAGTTAAGACTCTTAAATATAAAGGGACAGACATTTATTAAGAGCTTTCTGAAGCATCTCTGACGGCTCTGGGCTGAAGACTCACTGAGATAGAAATGTCAACGTGTGCTCTGGTCTGATGAGTCTACATTTATTGATTTATTTATTATAAAAAAGTTTATCAATATATCTGTCTTTGTGCATGCGTTCTCTGAACACCAGTGTATTAATGGTCAGAACATTTGTGCAGCATGTGCAGAACTCTGGGCCCCTAGAACCCTCAGTCATGGTAACTTCTGCTGATGATTTATGAATTAATAAAATGCCAAGTGAATTACTAAAATGTCAGTATCAATAAATGTCCTCCCCGCTGTAACATTTGGAAACCTCTCTGCAGCAGATTCTACAAAATGCTACGGCTCTGTTCAAACATAGCATGACATTTCCATAATTAAGAGTCTCACATAATAGGATCACAATTTAACAAATAATAGTGGCTAATAATGAGGCCCTTTTTTATCATACATCCCCTCAGGGATAACTTATCAGCCCTCTTTTATTGGCCTTTCCAGTCTGAGCCATCCCAACAGAAAGATTTAAAGTGAAAGATGCCAGACCAGTGTTACTCAACCCTGCTCAACCAAAGAGCCAAACTGTTGAAAAATACCTTTACAAGAGCCACAATCTAAGAGGTGAACAGCGGCAAAAACAGCTGGAAGTAGCAAAAAACATGTTAAAGGTGGCTAAAATGGTCAGAAAGCAGCAGAAATGGGTGAAAATGGGGAGCAAAAAATGGAAAAAGAGTAAGAAAGTAGCAGAAATGGGTGAGAAGTCACAAAAGAATGAGTTACAGGTGGCAAAAAATGGTCCAAAAGTGGCAAAAATGTGGCAAACAAAATTGTAAAAAGGGTCAAAAATGGGATAAAAGTTGCTAAAAGAGGAGGCCAAAATGGGGATATAAAGAAACAAGTGCTATTTATTGCCAAAATGTAGCTTAATTGCGTAAAAAGTGGCAAAAAAATGATGAAAAAGGGCAAAAATGGGAAAAAGGTGGCAAAAAGAAGTTTCAAATATGGGCAAAAAGGGGTAAAAAGAGGTATTTAATAGCAAAAGGTATCTGAACCCTTTATCTACCGAGTCTTAAAATGGTGATTTGGACATATTTAGTTATTATGGCTGTAAAATAGTCAGGAAACGCCCTAAGTCTGAGAGCTTTGGTCTCTTTTCCCAGGAGTACTTGAACTTGACTTTTCAACATCTGGTTAATGATTATTGCACATTATATGGAATTATCAGCAGTTTAAAAGAAGAAAAACACAAAAACAGATTTGTTTTCATGACTTTTATGGGAAGAAATGTTATTATTGTTCATGAAGTTTTGATTTGACATTTGAAATGTGAACCTGTACATGTTTAGATCAATCAGCAGTCATTTTTGAGTCTAGGACTCTGGGTGTGCAAAAGATAACTATATACATAGGTGACAATTAGTGCAAATAAAGGAGGAAAAATGCATTCTCAACATTCTCAGTAACATGTTGTTATTGCACATGACAGACACGCACAAATGTCACTATCTAACGCTATTTTAGAAAACTAAACTCCACTCTCACTCGCTCTCCTTTAACTCTCTTCCTTCACTCTCCTTTCTCACTCGTCTTCTGCCAAAGCTGCCGTTCAACATTACCATAATATATATACCACACATCATATATTGCTGAAAAGCACAGATTCTCAGCTCTCTGTCAGCATTAGAATTTTTTAGATTGAGCAAACTTACAAGGAGTTACAGTGTTGAGAATCCGTGTAGCGGTGCCATGGTGTTTTGCTATGAATGTTCACATCATTTGGTTGTGAGTACCGTAATGAACCATATATGTGCGCATGCCCACAATTCTCAGCTTTCCAACACTGTTGGAATTTTTCTGATCGGACAAACTTTGACAGAGTTACGGTAATAATACTCCAGACATATAAAACACAGTGCCAGCGCTGGCTCAGTAGGTAAAGGGTTAAATGGGTGAAAAAGGGCAAAAATGGGGGGGGGGGGGGGCAAAAGGAAGAGGCAAAAATGGGGATAAAAAGAATCAAGTGGTATTTAATGCCAAAAGGTAACTAAAATGGGCAAACAGTGGCAAAAACAATTGAGAAAAAAGCAAAAAAATTGAAAAAAGTGGCAGAAAACGGGGAAAAAGTGACAAAAAGAAGTTTCAAAAATGGGCAAAAACAGAGGTATTTCATAGCAAAATGTATCTTAAATGGGTGAAAAAGGGCAAAAATGGGAAAAAAGGAAACAAATGCCATTTAATGGCAAAAGGTAAATTAAGTCAGCGAAAAGCTGTAAAAACAATAGTCAGAAAAGGCAAAAATTTGAAAAAAGTGGCAAAAATGGAGAAAAAGTGACAAAAAGAAGAAGCAAAAATGGGCAGAAAGAAGGAAAAATGCGGTATTTAATGACAAAAAGCAGCTTAAATGGGTGAAAAGTGGCAAAAAAAATGGTAAAAAGGGGCAAAAAGTTTTCCTTTTTTGAGGTTTTCTGGAGGAATAATACTTCAGATAAAGACACAGAAGAGCCACACGTTGAGTATCAGTGCTCTAGATCAACAACAGAGGGAGGCAGACTCATGCACAAGGAAGGAACTACAGACGTATTTGACCAGTAAACCTCAGAGGCCTTCAGGGATCAGTCCAGCAGGATTAAACATGCATGCTTTACAGCGTGCACTAGTGGGACTGTTCCTCAGGACTGACGGGGTAAAGATGAGGGAAGGTGGATTACCTCTCAGGTAGAAAGGAAAAAATCCTGAGGGGAAATGATGGCATGTGTGTCTGTGGGTGATTGATTTATAGATAGATTACCAGTTCTGTCTCAGCTATTACAGTCCTCTCTTCTCCGTGTATGAACAGCCGTGCACAAACACAGCTGGGAGCAGGCGGAGGGGAGCAGGTGATCTCAGAGAACAGTGCTGATAAACATCCAGTCACAGTGATAAGAGGGGGGAGGCATGAAAAGCAATAAATTTGAGGGAAGAGAACCAGCGGAGCAATTAGAGCTGGGGAAATGGAACAGGGAAATAAGGGGTGTTAGGGGAATGAATACGATGAATGGATGCTTGTGTGCAGGAAAGCCTTGTGTGTCGCTGCAGTAGTGCATACTTCCTCTCTCAGGGCGGCTGTAGTGCTCACACAGACCATCAAAATATGACAATTTCAGATTTAAAGCTGCACTGATCTTAAAAACTCAGCGCTGTGTTTCCAGTTCACCTTTTCACTGAATTAAAAGAAAAAAAGGCGTCTTTTGT
>NC_054886.1:2452176-2512176 GCF_018320785.1 Cheilinus undulatus | reverse complement strand
CACTAATATGCCCAGTTTTGCAAGTTTAACCAATTTCTGCCAATATCTGCCTATGTTCTCTTTTCCAATCAACACTTTTTTTCCAGTTTATATCAATTTTTCACCCCATTTCACCAAATTTCCACACATTTTTGCCAATTCAAAGCCTCTCAGTCACTTTTAACTCCCTTTTATTTATGGCACTTTAACCCATTTTGCCTTTTTTGCCATTCTTATCTAATTTTTGCCACTTGTAACCCATTTATGCTGCTAAAATCCAATTTCACCACATTTTCCATCATTTTCTTCGCCATTATTAACCCATTTTTATTTTTTTAAATTATTTTTTTATTTTTTATTTTTTTTAATCTAAAGGGATTTACATTTTTAAGAAGGCTTTTTACTACACAAATGATAAAAAAAAAGATTTTTTCCTTCAATAAAAATGTTTTTTTTTCAGGTTAAGTATAAAGTATAGATATCACAGCTTAACTTGAAGTGAAAAAGTTAGAGTTCTGAATATTTAGTGTATTTAAACCAGGTAAACTGAAGTCAGTGGAGTTATTTAGTTTTTATGTCAGAGTATAAATAAGTTCTTTATACATCTCATATCTTTATAACAGGTTACAACAAACTGAGTAAGCTTTCCTCAGTGTTATGAGGATTTTTTTTGGTACTTAAGGGAATATTGGACAGGACAGGCCAAACTATATACATAACTAAATTTTCTACCTTTAGTCTCAACTAAATATTCAAAACGTCTTCATATAATAATGTGAGTCCTACTAAAACTGTTAAATTTCACTTTTAAACTATTTGTTTGTTTTTGCTTTGAACAGTAAATTTAAATCATAAAGTTCATTCTGATAATTACAGAATGATGTCTCCCATGCAGACGTCTGGGCCTGGGCCACCCCAACCCAGAAGTCTGGGTCCCCCCCTGCTGTTAAATCAGCTGTAGTGTGTGTTTGTAGTTACGGCCGGCTGAAGGAGAGGTCAAAGTCTGTCAACCGTCTTTCTTTTATTGATCTGACTCACAGAGATGCAGTGACGATGCTCCTGCTGAGAGGGACACCTTCTGTTCTTAAAACATTTTATATTCCAGAAACAAACTCTGAGAAGACAGGAGGTAGCGGCGTGAGCTCCTGCCTTGTCTGATTGTTTATTATCTTGTTTGTTGAGACGAGGTCACCAATATCTCCTCACCCATGGATGATCTCCCCCTCCCTTCTTCCACTATAGATACAAACCAGTACTGATCCATCCAGATCACCAAAAATGGAGAAAAAACCCAAAACACCACCATCAAAACCATCAGCACTTGTTCTGTTTTATAATAGGAGGATCACAGGAGTCAACAAGTGAGTAAAAGCTGTAAATAATTCAGAGAAATATCTTTCATGAAGTCAGCAGAAAAGGAGAAAGTTGTTCAGCCATGAAGGGAACAGCCTAAAGCAGTATTACTCAACCAAAGAGCCAGACTGTTGAAAAATACCTCTGCAAAAGCCACAATCTATGTGGTGAAAAGTGGAAACTAAAATAAGTTAAAGGTGGCACAAGTGGTCAAAAAGTGAAAACACTGGGAGAAAAGTGGCAAAAATGGGTGGGAAGTAAGTAGTAAGTAAAAATAAGTGAAAGGTGGCAAAAATGGGCAAAACCAGAAAAAATGTTGGAAATGTGCAAAAAGTGGCATTTAATTGCAAAAGGCAACGTAAATCAGTGATAAGTGGCAAAAACAGGCACAAAGGGGCAAACACTGGGGAAAAAGTGGCAAAAATGGGTGAGAAGTGGCAAAAAATGAGCTAAAGGTGGCAAAAATGGTCCAAAACTGGCAAAAACATGGCAAGAAACGAATGAAAGTGACTAAAATGGGTAAAAATCAGAAAAAGGTGTGAAAAAAGGATTAAGTGACATTTAACTGCAAAAGGCAGCTTAATTGGGCAAGAAGTGGCAAAAACAGCAAAAAGGGGCAAAAAAATGCAAAAAGCAGGATTTCAGTTTCAAAAATGGCTGAAAATAGGACCAAAAGAAATAGCAGAAATGGGCTAAAACGGCAAACAAGTGGCAAAAATGGGGAGAAAAGGTGGCAGAAAAGGGCAGAAAGTGGCAAAAATGGATGAGAAATGTGAAAAAAAAAAAATGAGTTACAGGTGGAAAAAATGGTCAAAAATAGCAAAACCGTGGCAAAAATGAGTGAACAGTGACTAAAATGGGCAAAAACTTGGCTAAAATCAAGGAAAATAGGCAAAAAGCATCAAAGAGCGGCAAAATGGGACATAATTGTCAATTGCAAGAGGCAGCTTAAATGGGCGAAAAGTGAAACAAAAAGGCAAAAAAAGGGGTCAAAAATTACAAAAAACAGGATAAAAGTGCCAAAACAAAGTTGCAAAAATGGGCTAAAAGCAGTAAAAGTTGAAGTAGCAAACACTGTAAATAAGGGCGATGGAAATACCCAGACAAAAATTAGAGGTTGACAGTTAAAGCGTACTTATCAGTGTGGGGGATAAACTGATTAATGTGACTTGCAATGGAGAATTTCTGAGGTCAGTTTACATTGTAAAGGTTTTCTGGGGAAATAATATTTCAAATTAAGACATAACAGAGCCACAAATCATCACTAAACAGTGTTTATTTTGTTGACTAAAACTGTGACTAAAACTATTCGTTGCCAAGCTTTTTTTTCCGTGACTAAAACTAGACTAAGACTAACAAAAATAGATCTGTGATGACTAAAACTGGACTAAGACTAACAAAAATAGATCTGTGATGACTAAAACTAGACTAAGACTAACAAAAATAGATCTGTGATGACTAAAACTAGACGAAGACTAACAAAAATAGCTCTGTGATGACTAAAACTAGACTAACAAAAATAGATCTGTGATGACTAAAACTAGACGAAGACTAACAAAAATAGATCTGTGATGACTAAAACTAGACTAAGACTAACAAAAATAGCTCTGTGATGACTAAAACTGGACTAACAAAAATCGTTCTGTGATGACTAAAACTAAAACTAGACTAACAAAAATCGTTCTGTGATGACTAAAACTAAAACTAGACTAACAAAAATCGTTCTGTGATGACTAAAACTAAAACTAGACTAACAAAAATCGTTCTGTGATGACTAAAACTAGACTAAGACTAACAAAAATAGATCTGTGATGACTAAAACTAGACCAACAAAAATCGTTCTGTGATGACTAAAACTAAAACTAGACTAACAAAAATCGTTCTGTGATGACTAAAACTAGACTAAGACTAACAAAAATAGCTCTGTGATGACTAAAACTAGACTAACAAAAATCGTTCTGTGATGACTAAAACTAAAACTAGACTAACAAAAATCGTTCTGTGATGACTAAAACTAGACTAAGACTAACAAAAATAGCTCTGTGATGACTAAAACTAGACTAACAAAAATCGTTCTGTGATGACTAAAACTAAAACTAGACTAACAAAAATCGTTCTGTGATGACTAAAACTAGACTAAGACTAACAAAAATAGATCTGTGATGACTAAAACTAGACTAAAAAAAATCGTTCTGTGATGACTAAAACTAAAACTAGACTAACAAAAATCGTTCTGTGATGACTAAAACTAGACTAAGACTAACAAAAATAGCTCTGTGATGACTAAAACTAGACTAACAAAAATCGTTCTGTGATGACTAAAACTAAAACTAGACTAACAAAAATCGTTCTGTGATGACTAAAACTAGACTGAGACTAACAAAAATAGCTCTGTGATGACTAAAACTAGACTAACAAAAATCGTTCTGTGATGACTAAAACTAAAACTAGACTAACAAAAATCGTTCTGTGATGACTATAACTAGACTAAGACTAACAAAAATAGATCTGTGATGACTAAAACTAGACGAAGACTAACAAAAATAGATCTGTGATGACTAAAACTGGACTAAGACTAACAAAAATCGTTCTGTGATGACTAAAACTAGACTAAGACTAACAAAAATCGTTCTGTGATGACTAAAACTAGACGAAGACTAACAAAAATAGCTCTGTGATGACTAAAACTAGACTAACAAAAATAGATCTGTGATGACTAAAACTAGACTAACAAATAACAAAAATCGTTCTGTGATGACTAAAACTAAAACTAGACTAACAAAAATCGTTCTGTGATGACTAAAACTAGACTAAGACTAACAAAAATCGTTCTGTGATGACTAAAACTAGACGAAGACTAACAAAAATAGATCTGTGATGACTAAAACTAGACTAAGACTAACAAAAATAGCTCTGTGATGACTAAAACTAGACGAAGACTAACAAAAATAGCTCTGTGATGACTAAAACTAGACTAACAAAAATCGTTCTGTGATGACTAAAACTAAAACTAGACTAACAAAAATCGTTCTGTGATGACTAAAACTAAAACTAGACTAACAAAAATCGTTCTGTGATGACTAAAACTAGACGAAGACTAACAAAAATAGATCTGTGATGACTAAAACTAGACTAAGACTAACAAAAATAGCTCTGTGATGACTAAAACTAAAACTAGACTAACAAAAATCGTTCTGTGATGACTAAAACTAAAACTAGACTAACAAAAATAGCTCTGTGATGACTAAAACTAAAACTAGACTAACAAAAATCGTTCTGTGATGACTAAAACTAAAACTAGACTAACAAAAATCGTTCTGTGATGACTAAAACTAAAACTAGACTAACAAAAATCGTTCTGTGATGACTAAAACTAGACTAAGACTAACAAAAATAGATCTGTGATGACTAAAACTAGACCAACAAAAATCGTTCTGTGATGACTAAAACTAAAACTAGACTAACAAAAATCGTTCTGTGATGACTATAACTAGACTAAGACTAACAAAAATAGCTCTGTGATGACTAAAACTAGACTAACAAAAATCGTTCTGTGATGACTAAAACTAAAACTAGACTAACAAAAATCGTTCTGTGATGACTAAAACTAGACTAAGACTAACAAAAATAGCTCTGTGATGACTAAAACTAGACTAACAAAAATCGTTCTGTGATGACTAAAACTAAAACTAGACTAACAAAAATCGTTCTGTGATGACTAAAACTAGACTAAGACTAACAAAAATAGATCTGTGATGACTAAAACTAGACTAAAAAAAATCGTTCTGTGATGACTAAAACTAAAACTAGACTAACAAAAATCGTTCTGTGATGACTAAAACTAGACTAAGACTAACAAAAATAGCTCTGTGATGACTAAAACTAGACTAACAAAAATAGATCTGTGATGACTAAAACTAAAACTAGACTAACAAAAATCGTTCTGTGATGACTAAAACTAGACTGAGACTAACAAAAATAGCTCTGTGATGACTAAAACTAGACTAACAAAAATCGTTCTGTGATGACTAAAACTAAAACTAGACTAACAAAAATCGTTCTGTGATGACTAAAACTAGACTAAGACTAACAAAAATAGATCTGTGATGACTAAAACTAGACGAAGACTAACAAAAATAGATCTGTGATGACTAAAACTGGACTAAGACTAACAAAAATCGTTCTGTGATGACTAAAACTAGACTAAGACTAACAAAAATCTCTGTGATTACTAAAACTAGACGAAGACTAACAAAAATAGCTCTGTGATTACTAAAACTAGACTAACAAAAATAGATCTGTGATGACTAAAACTAGACTAACAAATAACAAAAATCGTTCTGTGATGACTAAAACTAAAACTAGACTAACAAAAATCGTTCTGTGATGACTAAAACTAAAACTAGACTAACAAAAATCGTTCTGTGATGACTAAAACTAGACTAAGACTAACAAAAATCGTTCTGTGATGACTAAAACTAGACTAAGACTAACAAAAATAGATCTGTGATGACTAAAACTAGACGAAGACTAACAAAAATAGCTCTGTGATGACTAAAACTAAACTAACAAAAATCGTCTGTGATGACTAAAACTAGAACTAGACTAACAAAAATAGATCTGTGATGACTAAAACTAGACTAACAAAAATAGATCTGTGATGACTAAAACTAGACTGAGACTAACAAAAATAGATCTGTGATGACTAAAACTAGACTGAGACTAACAAAAATAGATCTGTGATGACTAAAACTAGACTAAGACTAACAAAAATAGATCTGTTATGACTAAAACTAGACTGAGACTAACAAAAATAGATCTGTGATGACTAAAACTAGACTAACAAAAATAGATCTGTGATGACTAAAACTAGACTGAGACTAACAAAAATAGATCTGTGATGACTAAAACTAGACTAACAAAAATCGTTCTGTGATGACTAAAACTAAAACTAGACTAACAAAAATCGTTCTGTGATGACTAAAACTAAAACTAGACTAACAAAAATCGTTCTGTGATGACTAAAACTAGACTAAGACTAACAAAAATAGATCTGTGATGACTAAAACTAGACCAACAAAAATCGTTCTGTGATGACTAAAACTAAAACTAGACTAACAAAAATCGTTCTGTGATGACTATAACTAGACTAAGACTAACAAAAATAGCTCTGTGATGACTAAAACTAGACTAACAAAAATCGTTCTGTGATGACTAAAACTAAAACTAGACTAACAAAAATCGTTCTGTGATGACTAAAACTAGACTAAGACTAACAAAAATAGCTCTGTGATGACTAAAACTAGACTAACAAAAATCGTTCTGTGATGACTAAAACTAAAACTAGACTAACAAAAATCGTTCTGTGATGACTAAAACTAGACTAAGACTAACAAAAATAGATCTGTGATGACTAAAACTAGACTAAAAAAAATCGTTCTGTGATGACTAAAACTAAAACTAGACTAACAAAAATCGTTCTGTGATGACTAAAACTAGACTAAGACTAACAAAAATAGCTCTGTGATGACTAAAACTAGACTAACAAAAATCGTTCTGTGATGACTAAAACTAAAACTAGACTAACAAAAATCGTTCTGTGATGACTAAAACTAGACTGAGACTAACAAAAATAGCTCTGTGATGACTAAAACTAGACTAACAAAAATCGTTCTGTGATGACTAAAACTAAAACTAGACTAACAAAAATCGTTCTGTGATGACTAAAACTAGACTAAGACTAACAAAAATAGATCTGTGATGACTAAAACTAGACGAAGACTAACAAAAATAGATCTGTGATGACTAAAACTGGACTAAGACTAACAAAAATCGTTCTGTGATGACTAAAACTAGACTAAGACTAACAAAAATCGTTCTGTGATGACTAAAACTAGACGAAGACTAACAAAAATAGCTCTGTGATGACTAAAACTAGACTAACAAAAATAGATCTGTGATGACTAAAACTAGACTAACAAATAACAAAAATCGTTCTGTGATGACTAAAACTAAAACTAGACTAACAAAAATCGTTCTGTGATGACTAAAACTAAAACTAGACTAACAAAAATCGTTCTGTGATGACTAAAACTAGACTAAGACTAACAAAAATCGTTCTGTGATGACTAAAACTAGACTAAGACTAACAAAAATAGCTCTGTGATGACTAAAACTAGACGAAGACTAACAAAAATAGCTCTGTGATGACTAAAACTAAACTAACAAAAATCGTTCTGTGATGACTAAAACTAAAACTAGACTAACAAAAATCGTTCTGTGATGACTAAAACTAAAACTAGACTAACAAAAATCGTTCTGTGATGACTAAAACTAGACGAAGACTAACAAAAATAGATCTGTGATGACTAAAACTAGACTAAGACTAACAAAAATAGCTCTGTGATGACTAAAACTAGACGAAGACTAACAAAAATAGCTCTGTGATGACTAAAACTAGACTAACAAAAATCGTTCTGTGATGACTAAAACTAAAACTAGACTAACAAAAATCGTTCTGTGATGACTAAAACTAGACGAAGACTAACAAAAATAGCTCTGTGATGACTAAAACTAGACTAACAAAAATCGTTCTGTGATGACTAAAACTAAAACTAGACTAACAAAAATCGTTCTATGATGACTAAAACTAGACTAAGACTAACAAAAATAGATTTGTGATGACTAAAACTAGACTAAAATGTAATGTAGTTTTGGTCAGACATTGTAAATCTGTGATATTTTTCCACTGTGGGTAAATCTATCTAAGAATAATGCATCTGTATCTATTCTGCCTCTCAGCTGTAGAAAGCAGGGACCCCAGGTTTGGCAGGGTGCAGAGAACACACTACCATGGTTTGGTACCAGATTTAGGCAAGAGAATAAATGCTTGGACTAAAAGTAAAGACTAAAATGTGAGGACTTTTCTGGACTAAAACTAGACTAAAATGTTTGGAGTTTTTGTCGACTAAAATTAAATTAAAACTAAAAAAAGACAGACATGACTAAAATGTGACAAAAACTAAAATGCATTTCATTTAAAGACTAAAAATAAGACTAAAATTAAATATAGCTGCCAAAATGAAGACTGGCCCAGAAGAGCCACTTGCTGAGTATCACCAGCCTAAAGTAAAGGAACCTGCAGGTGGAGCAGAGATGGTTCAGGACAGTGAGACTGATAGAAGACGATGCTTTGCTGAAAGGACACGAGAGGTTGGGCTGTTTTGTGCCTTTATCTGGCCGGGGTCGTATCCAGGTACTGAAATGAAGTACCTAGATCTGTGTTCTGGTTCAAAACATCTGCAGACACCCTAAAGTCATGAAACAAGCTCTAAAGCAGCCAATGAGAGCAGCTCAGTAAATGTCGTGTGTTTTTGTAATTCATCCCAGCCAATCAGACATTTCCCCTTTTTAGAAGACTCAGTTCAGAATTAGGTGAGTTTAAAATACAGCTGTAGTGTTTACCATTACGGCCTAAACATGGCTGGAAGGTTCATTATGGAGGGTTCTGAAAATAGGTGTGGGGTTGGTGAACATGTCTTCAGACTGCAGTATTTGCTCTTCACAGCCAGTTTGAGCATGAATTTCTATTCCTCGCAGCAAAAACATGAAGAAGAAGAACATGACAGGACCAAGGATATGGATGCTATATTTTTTAAGGTTTATAAAAGCATGTGTGTGCATGTGTGTGCTGATGTGTTTGTGTGTCCGTGCACGTGTGCATACATGAAGATGTGGGTGGGACAGGTTCGGGAATAGAAGGTATCTGAGCAGAGACGGAGATGGAGGAGAGGAAGAGAAGGAGACAGATAATGAGAACCAGGGGGAGGTGATGCTGGCATGGGGAGAGGAAGATAGAGACCAGAAATAGACATGCAAAGAGCAAGGTGTTGAGTCAGAAATGAAAGAAGAGAAGGCAGAGAGAAAGAGAAGGAGGGATGGAGAGAGAGAGGGGGAAGATGGACGAACTGAGAGGGTAGCCAGAGGAGAGAAGGTGAAAAAATCAGCAGCAGAGGGAAGGATAATGCAGAAAAAAATACTAAAAAAAAAAAAAAAAAGACAGGGATGAGTTAGAAAAAGCAAGATGTAGGGAGTGAGGAGAAAAGAGATCAGGAAAGACACAAATAGACTTTTAAGGTTGAGTCACAGGGAGAACAAGCTGAGAGGGGAGGGAGAACACACAACCACACAGATCCCTTTGCATATGTGATGAAATACACTTTAAAGTACAGAACGGGAGAGCAAGGGACTTTGGGACAGGGGATCAAGATGGTGAAGTTCAGGCAGGTAAGGCTACCTGAGAGTGATGACTGGTCGGCATTATAGATGTAAACAAACACACATAGACACAGACAGCAGTTTAAAAGGAGGGTTAACTCCTACGGGGGTTACCCACCCACCATCTTTGGAATCCCTTCCTCTCTTTATTCAGAGCTGATGTTAGAGAATGTGAAAGATGGACGCCCACTCCCTAAAGCCTGAACCTATGTGGGCTGTGATGGTGTCAGGTGTACCATGAAGGATGTTTAAATAGTTTAAGAAGGTAAATGAGTAATGGGTTCATTCCACATTCACCCTGGTCACTATTGTTCTCAACAGTCAATATGCCGTTTGTAGTGTTCACATTCTGGGTGAGCATTCTTATACCTATACATACAGGTTATATCTCTGATGTCAACTTGACCCCTTTAAGGCATTTTTAACACCCCCTCCATTTAGATCAAGTCCCAAGATTGCATCTTTAGAACTGAAACAGTGGTGACACAGTGATGTGCAAAGTTTGCAAGATAAAATTGTTACAGTCAGGAAAATAAAGGTAGTATTTGCTATAGTACTAAGCTTTCTTTGAGACTGTTTTACTGATTAACACTGTAAAACCAAACAAGTTAAACACACTCAAAATATTGTTGAAGCTGATAAGGTCTGAATGTCTCAGATGTGAAAATATGTCTTTTACACTTGAGTAAATTATGGTGGCCGACAGGTGCAAACGAGCTTTATATATAGAAAAATTCTGCAAATACAGAAACACGCTGCAAATACAGAAACATGCAGCAAATACAGAAAACACTGCAAATACTGAAACACGCTGCAAATACAGAAACATGCTGCAAATACAGAAACATGCTGCAAATACAGAAACATGCTGCAAATACAGAAACACGCTGCAAATACAGAAACATGTTTCAAATACAGAGTGCTGCATAAATGAAAACATGTTGCAAGAAGAAAACGCTGCATATCCACTCACACAATGGAAGAGCTCCGGGCCTCTAGGGGCAGCAACGAGTTTTCACCCAAGAGACAGACAACAGTACCTCTGTGAGAACAAAGGTACTGTTGGGAACTTTGATCAATGTAAGAGGGCATGGAGGGAAACAACATAACGGTATGCATTCTTTTATTTTACATTTGGCCTTCATCTTTTACAATACTATGAAAGAGCAGCTGATTTATTTAATTGAAGTAAGCGTAGTAGAGACATTGATAACGTTAGTGTATCCGGAGTGTTGACCTTAGCTAACCTTCCTGTTAACTTATTTAACTGAGTGTTTTGATAGTGTTCAGCGCTAGTTTTCTCTCGACTTCACCTCCATAAATCAACATAAATAACAGAGAGAGCACAAGGAGATGACAATAAAGCACTAGTTAAACACCCGTATTATGTTAGTTCCTGAAAAGTGGGGCACTACAAAGTTCTAAATATTAAGGAAAACAAACCATCCACAATCTCTGACATAACCTCGCTGACCCTGCTAACTGTCCTCCTTTATTTCCCACAGATGTACTGTCTGTTCTATGGATCCATGGTGACAGCATCCCCAGCTTTTGTTGTGTGTGTGGCAGAAATATTTCATTTCTAAAAGATGCTGCAAACAACCTTCCTGTGGAGATGCCCACCAGCAGTACACAGCCAAGCACTAGTGCAGGTAAATAGATCTTTAGTTGTCGTACAGAAAAATAAGCAATTTAGAAGACTTGGTTTAAGAGTTTAAATTGTGTTCTGGTATTCAAATACATCTTGGTACTATGCTGCTTGCCTAGTTTAGTTACAAGCATATAAAAGGTGCTCTAAAATTACCTGCCATGAAGTTTAATGATGAAAATTTTAGTGAGCTCAAAGGGGATCTATTATTCTAATTTACCTGCTCTATATTTTTATTCTCCACAAGAGCTTTGCATGAATCTTAGTTTGTTTTTTAATCCTTACTTATATTGGCCCTCGATGCAGCCCCTCAGTTTAGCATCTGTCTGAAACTGTTTTAGCACAAAAGCTATTTAGAACCCTATGAGCCCACTCTGTCCTGATTGGTCAGCTCCTGGAGGCTTTTTTCCATTTCTGGAGCAATGAAAAAACGATATAACTACAGTAACCATGGGATGATTCACAAGATGACATCAGTTCAGGCTTAAAAAGCTAGCTGAGGCCGATGCTTTCTTTGCTCAGGGACTGCTTTGTCATACATGTACCTCATAATTTTAAACTTTGGTCAAGTTTAATATCACAGAGATGAGGAAAAGCATGATAAATCCCCTTTAAAATGAGTAAAGAAAAGAGTAATGTATAAATAGAAGAGAAATTCTAATGTCTCACATCTGAATCCTCTTCATAGCAGTAAGCTCAGGTGTAGAGTCCTTTCTCAAATTTAAGGAAATAAAAGAGAGGGAGAGAAAGACATTGTTTTCAAAGACACGTCTTAAAGACCCTGTAAAGTGAAAATAAATCTGTATTTAGGTTTCTTGTATGACAGGTCACTGTGTTATGAACCCCTATATAAAATTTCAGTCCAATAACATCACAAACCCACATATTAGCCCCGCCCACATTAAACCCAGCCAGGAAAGAGGTGAAAAACTTTCTGACAGTCTAAATCCAGAATTCAGTCACATGTAGATCTCAGTATTTTCAATTTTGAACTGGCGGGTTCAAGCCGAAACCTGAAAAGTGGGTTCTCACCTGGAAGTAAAAATAGTTGGATCTCCCTAGGGAACCGTGACACCTTCAGTGGGCGTGTCATGTTCTAGGAGGTGGAGACGAGCTCTGAAATCTTGGCATCAACAGAATTCCAGGTGAATCTGGAGAGCCGAATGAGGAAGGGCAAGCTGGGCATTTAACATTTCAGGGTTGATCTTAACTCCATTCAGAGTTAAATGGCCTTCAGTGTTGGAGTTATCTGACAGGGTTGAGTTGCTCCTATGTTAAAAGAACAACTCACAAACAGCCCAAAAACGTACTCCACCCCTAACACTGCATAACAGATGGATTCACCTGTTTCCGTGTTTCTCACTTGTGAATCCATCTTGCAAAGCTCCCGTCTGAACTGTTTGGGTCCAGTTAGAAAATGACAGGACCAATCAGTGACAATTATGGCAGAAGAGGTTGGCGTGGATGCTGCTAAAGCGCCAGTTTTATCAGAACTTGACAACATTTCTTTGTTAAAAGAAGAACAAAGAACAGCAGCGAGTGTTCTGTTGCTCTGATTGGCCGGTAAAGATGTGACAGACAGAACGTCCATCCAATCACCCTCCAAGTTTTTTTCAAAGGCTCTGCCTTTTCCCAAACACTGTATATCGAAGGTTTTCCAGATGGACGTGTTTCACACGTCCATCTGGAAAACGAAACAAAACAAAACTGGATTAGATTCCTGCAGAATAAGATTTCTTTTTAGAGAGTGAGAGGTTGGGTGAGAGTTCAGGTACAGTCAGAGTTCTGGAGTCATGTAGAGCAGTAGTTCTCAACCTACTTAGCCCGCGACCCCCAAAATAAAGATGCCACAGACCGGGGACCCCCACTGTCCCTAAAGGTGGCTGAACACAGACATGCACATTCAAGAATAGTCATGTGCAGACATATGGGGGGATGAATGGGTGAGCTGTGATATCTATACTTCATATTTAACCTGAAAAATAACCACTCTTATTAAAGAACAATTTATTTTTAATCATTAGTGTAGTAAATAGCCTTCTTAAAAATGTAAACCCTTTCATTAAAAAAATATACAAATGGGTTTAAAATTGCAAAAGTGGGTTAATAATGGCAAAAGAAATGATGAAAAAGGAGGTGAAATTGGATTGTAAAAGCAGAAGAAATGGGTTAAAAGTGGCAAAAACTAGATTAAAATTGCCAAAAAAAAAAAAAAGTGTTACCTGAGAAAGAAAAAAAGGCAGATATTGGCAGAAATGGGCATATGAGGTAGTGAAATGTGGTTAAGATGGGACCAATTGTGTGTAAAAAGTGGTAAAATGGTGTTAGAAGTGCCAATAATGGGTCAACAGAGACAACTTTAGACTTAAGTGGCAAGAATTGGTTTATACGTGGCAAAAACAGGAAGAAAAAAGGGGGGAAAAATGGGCAAAGATGTGTTTAAATTGGTGGGAAAAAATTATGAAAATGGGTTAAAAGTTGGCAAAAATTTGTGTAAAGTGGCAATAGTGTAATTAAAAAAAAATATTCATAGTTTTTGTAGGGAATCTGGAGTCCCCCTCTTAGTGTGTCACGACCCCAAAGGGGGTCCCGACCCCAGGTTGTGAACCACTGATGTAGAGAATATTTCTCTTTAGGACAGCTGAAGTCAGAGATGGGTGATGACAGACTGTGGACCCAAGCCACGACGCCCCGGCAGACCCTTGGCCATACACCTCACAGACTGCAGAATAAACACCCTGCAAAGTAAAATGTATTTATTTTTTTAATTTGGTCATTTTTAATTTCTCTGATTTTTAAAAATTAGCTAAAAAAACAGTAAATAAATGGTCTGGTACTGAAATTTTCCTCGAGAACTCCTAAGTTCTCCAGAGTCAGTGCTAATGTTCAAACCAACAGCGTGTACAGAATAAAGTGTTAGTCTCTGACTTTGTATTTATCATGAGATGTGTAGAGAAATCCTCTCTGCTGTTCTTTCTCTCACTGTGAAAGCCTCTTTCTTATCTGCCTCTCTCATTAGGACTCTATGTCAACACCATGATTTACACTGGTGCTTTAATCCTCCTCACTTAGCCCACCCAATCAGTGGAAACACTCTGGAATACTCACACCCACGTAGAGCTGGGCTCCCTTAAAGCATCCAGGGCGGTAGAAAGCAAAAGGAGCTCTTAAAACTCATTAGAGGGGGTAAGGCCCATTGCAGATGATGCGATGCACTCAATTAAACAGGAAAGGGTTCTACGTTTGCCCGGGGGAGCCGTGCCGAACTAGAATGAGGAGAGCAGATTTGTTATATCTTTGCTTCATGCCTGTGTCTGAGAGATGGATGTCAGAGAGTTGATGGATGCATCTGGATGTTTGGCAGTCGCTCTATAATGTGTGTTAAGTGTGGGTGTGTGTGTGGGGAGAGCTGCGTGCCCCCCGGAGACGGCGGATGTGATCATATGTTGACGAGGCATCTTGATAGGTGCGATAAATGCTCCAACACGTCTGTGTCAGAGTGAAGGGTGTGTAATTTCTGGGGAGGGCCCCTCAGGGACGGATGTTGTGATATTCATAGTAAATGAGAAATGGATGGACAGTTTAAAAGAGACAGAAGATCACGGGGGAATCGGGAATGGAGGCAGATAAAAACAAATAGAGACGATTAGTCAAAGAGACACTTACTCTGAGCTGATGACAGAAGCTGTTATCTACAGCCCATCTGCATGACAGAGTGGGGACAAATCAATACTGACCATTTATGTCTGATTCTGTGGTCCACTGTAAACCTCAGTCTGTGTTATAATGTCTGATTCTGTGGTCCACTGTAAACCTCAGTCTGGCTATAATGTCTGATTCTGTGGTCCACTGTAAACCTCAGTCTGGCTATAATGTCTGATTCTGTGGTCCACTGTAAACCTCAGTCTGTGTTATAATGTCTGATTCTGTGGTCCACTGTAAACCTCAGTCTGGCTATAATGTCTGATTCTGTGGTCCACTGTAAACCTCAGTCTGTGTTACAATGTCTGATTCTGTGGTCCACTGTAAACCTCAGTCTGTGTTATAATGTCTGATTCTGTGGTCCACTGTAAACCTCAGTCTGTGTTATAATGTCTGATTCTGTGGTCCACTGTAAACCTCAGTCTGGCTATAATGTCTGATTCTGTGGTCCACTGTAAACCTCAGTCTGGCTATGTCTGATTCTGTGGTCCACTGTAAACCTCAGTCTGGCTATAATGTCTGATTCTGTGGTCCACTGTAAACCTCAGTCTGTGTTATAATGTCTGATTCTGTGGTTCACTGTAAACCTCAGTCTGTGTTATAATGTCTGATTCTGTGGTTCACTGTAAACCTCAGTCTGTGTTACAATGTCTGATTCTGTGGTCCACTGTAAACCTCAGTCTAGCTGTGCTGCACTGACATCCTGGTTATTTAAACACAAAAAGTAAGTAAATTTGTGTTTGGTGGATTATTTCTTTCATGTAACAATGCTTCCTGGTAATAAACCTTATACCGTTGGAAAGCCTGTTTATTACTCTTTTAAATGGTACCACATTTGTAAGGAACAGGCATTTGTGGGATGACCAGCAGAGCTGAGTATGTGGGTTGCGCCCATGAAAAATTTGCCAAATCTTCTCTGCCAATGCCAAACAGCTTATTTTCCTGTTGCTATTGACTCTTGTTTTGAGCTTCTGGTACCCCCATGTGAGCATGGGCCCTGCTACAGTGATCAGTAGATGTCTGCTTCAAGAATCGGCATGCCACGTTTGACTGATCTGGATAGGGCAACTTCAAGTTGGTGTTCCAAAAAACCAAGTTGTGCCAAGATATTTGGAGTGAACCCTAGTACCATCTCCAAACTGAAGGCCAAGTCCCATATAACGGGGAATGTCAGAGACAGGCCGTGACGTGGGCGTCCCAAGAAGACTGTTTCCTCACCCCGTCAGCACTCAGGTACAGTAGGCTGTCTTCTACAGATTTGCAGTCAAGGTTTGCAGGACGATATGGCTGGTGGCTCTCTGCCCAGACAATCCAGAACAGACTGGACCCAGCCAGTCTCTGGTCTCATAGGGCTGCCATGCCCTTCACCGTCAGGCCTGTTTACGCTGGTGTCGGCACACGTGCACTGGAACCTGAACATGTGGAGGAGCGTTATATTCAGAGATGAGTCCAGATTCTGCCTACAGCAGTTGGATCATAGGATCAAAGTGTGGAGGAGACGTGGAGAATGCTATACTGATTGCTGCACCGATAGAGTAACATCTTTTGGTGGAGGCGGTGTGATGGTGTGGGGCGGCATCTCCCTCACTGGAAAAACCAGGCTTGTCATCATTGCAGGCAATCTCAATGCAGAAAGATATGGAGATGGGAGTCTGCAACCAGTGGCAATCCCATATCTCCACAGTCTGGGACTGAACTCTATCCTTCAAGATGACAACACTCGCCCCCACAGAGCGGGGTTTATCAGAGACTACCTCCAGAATTTGGGAGTGGGGAGGATGGAATGACCTGCCAGCAGTCCTGACCTTAACCCCATTGAACACTTGTGGGATCAGCTTTGGGCGTGCTGTTGGTGCCAGAGTGACCAACACAACCACGTTGGCTAACTTGTGACAAATGCTGGTTGAAGAATGGGATGCCATCCCATAGCAGTGTGTGACCAGGCTGGTGACCAGCATGAGGAGGAGAAGCCAGGCTGTTGTGGCTGTGTATCGTTCTTCCACACGCTACTGAGGCTCCTGAGTGTTGAATGATTAAATTGTTAAATTGCCAATATGCCTTATTTCTTCAAACTTCAATCATCCGATCCACCAAACATCAAACAAGAGTCAGTGGCAGAATCAGCTGTTTGGCATTGGCAGAGAAGATTTGGCAATTTTTTATGCTAACATTAGCAAATGTGCTTTGCCTGAAGGTGGAACTTCAGAGTCGTTGTGCTTCGGTGTAAAGACAGCTCATCACTGCAGCATGTACTCACAGTTTTGGTTTTATCTTCACTAACATTCTCCAGCTTTTTAAAAAGAAGATAACTGTTAGGCAGAACTGGGTCTGTCTCCTCACTCATCACTGCTGGCTGTGTCTGACCCTCTCACCCCTTCACCCCCAGGCACGCAAACATCCGCGCTGGAGGACTACGGGAGCAAGCTGTGGTCAAACTTAGTCATATGATTAAATTGTGTTATTATTTTTTAATGCTTTAAGGTTTCACGATTAATCACAAGTGATAATGTGTTAGACATCCCTGGTAAAAAAGCTCTGTAAACCACGTCTTACTGTTGTAATTATGATGATAAATATAAAAAACACAATATAGAAACATGCCAACTTTATCACTTGAATTGGTTTGGATTTACAATCTTTTATCAAATTTACTTTAATATTTCAAAATAGTAAAAAAAATGCAGTTTAAAATATTGACTGAACAGTTTAATGTTCGGATAAAAATGGAAATGAGAGGAAATGAAATCGTCATCATAAGTTGAATGATATGCTTCATGTCTGTAATATTCCTCTGTCTCTTTCCATTTATCACATACATCATAAGTTTGACATGCACATGATCGCCATAATGCACCTCAGAATGTGGGTTCCTTCCAGGATGGTCAGGGCTGTCATGAGTTTGGAGCAGACCTCTGAGAGGAAGGTAAAGCTTGAGAGCGATGGCCTGCACCTTCTCGTCTGTTTCCACCTAGCTGAGGACATTGATGACTGCCATGGCAGTTGTCTCCTCTGCCAACAGGAACTCTCTGTGCAGGTGAAGATGGTCTGCATGATACTTGACAGCCTCAAACCAGCTATTCTGTCTGGTGCACTGGAGAAGACTGATCTCATCCATGTAACAAGTGGGGCAGCATCTGAGAAGTATTTGTAGTGCTGCCAGGTCTCATCCACCATATTGATGATATGGCAGAGGCAGGTGACATGGACACTGTTGGGCATCACTCCTCTGAGGACTTCCTTGTATGCCTTCAAACAGTGGGCAGCATTGTCTGTGACCACTGCCCAGACACCATTCAGGTCCAGATTGCTGCTGTGGAGGGAGGCAATTAAGGCTTGGGAAAATGTTGAGTAGTTGCATCTGTCCATGAAGACAACATCCATCAGAAAGTATTGGTTTTCAACTCCTGTGATGAAAAAGAAAATGTTCTTTTTTTTAGAAAAACATGCATATGTCAAAATAAAAGTGTCATTTAAAAGCACATGTAAGCTACAGTTAAAAGGTAGATATAAGCTGTACTGACATGCATTTTACTCTGACTGCCCTTTTTTAATCATTTATAATCATACATCATATAAAGAGCAGCAATAATTTCAATTACCCCTCAGAGATCAGTGGTTTCCTGTTTCTATCAGGTATTTATTGCTTTAGTTTGATAAACCTCATTTACGTTATCCTGATGAAATATAACATGTAATACAATAAAATGCAATGATTAAACAAAATCAAATTGACACAAGGATGCATCAGTTAAAATTTCACCACCAGGCTATTTAACGGTATAAGTTAACATTAACTCACCAATTACGATGTTTAGGACACTACAATCCCTGGCATCAGTAGTGTCATCTACAACAACAGTCAACTTTTTTTCCAGGGATCTTCTGTAGCACGGAGGAGCTGCTTTACCACAAACGGACATAGCCTCGCTAAATTTTCCCATGGGATAACAGCACACGTTGCAACATAATCCTCGATAAACTTTCTTCTTGAATCTGCTGACTTGTTTGAAGCAGCAGTGCTCGTTTGTAAGTGCGGGTTGGCCTGGCTAACGTTAGCAACAGCACAGTGTTTCTCTTGGTTTTTCACATGGCTTTTGGACACCATGTGGTCATCACATGTATTTTTTTACATTTCCAGTCACAAGTATATTTGCAGAATTTGCAAAAAAGCATACCACCTGACACACAGAAGTCATTTAAGAACTGTTCGGCTCTGTATTTTGGAGATGCATAGTTTTTGTGGCCGGTGTTTCAGGGGGCCGCGTAGACATGTTTAGCTTGAGGGGGGGGGCAGATGATAACCTTCAATAGCAGATGGATTCAACCGTTTCTGTGTTTCTCACTGGCAAATCCATCTTGCAAAGGTCCTGTCTGAACCGTTTGGGCCTGGTTAGAAAGTGACAGGACCAATCAGCGTCAAGGGGCATTAAAGGAAGAACAAAGACCAGCATTGTCAAAGACAAGAGAAGTCATGGTGCGCAGACGGTTGAGTGGCACCATGTACGCGGGCAGCCGGGGTTTGACTCTGGCCTGTAGCCCTTTGCTGCATGTCTCTCCCCACTCTCTTCCCTGTCTGAGTCTATCCACTGTCCTTGACATTTTTTACTCCACTATGTACAGCACTACTAATCCTATTTATAAAACGACAACTGGTTGAATATATAAAAAGATGAACTTTGCAAACACAGGTGGACAATGGCAAAAAGCTGGCGGGCTTTGGCAAGAACACGGGAAAACGTCACTCAAAACTTCCAGAAAAAACACTAACACTATTACTTACAACAGTGAAAATACGTATACAAAGAACACTGAACACCTATGAAGAGATCTAAAAACTGCTGTTGCAAGAAGCACCCTTCAAATCTGAGAGACCTGGAGCAGTTTCCAAAAGAAGAGTGGTCTAAAATTCCAGTTGAGAGGTGGAAGAAGCTAGTCCATGGTTATAGGAAGTGATTGGTTAGTTATTTTTTTCCGAGGTTGTGCAACCAAATATTAAGGGTGCCAATAATTTTGTCTAGCCTAATTTTTGAGTTTTGTGTAAAATTATGTCAAATTTGTCTTTTCTCTTCAGATTTTTCGTGTTGTTCCAATGCACATAAAGGCAATAAACACGTGTATACCAAAAACATTTGTTGACTGCAACGATTTCTGGGAGAAATGGTGTATTTTCTGGAAAAATTCCAGGGGTGCCAATATTTTCGTCCGTGACTGTAAAACACCTCTAAAACACAGCTAAACACTCACTATTTTCTCTCTCTGCTGTCTCTCCCGTCCTCACCCTGCTGCCCAGCTCAACGCAGCACGGGCATCGCTGCATCCGGCGACAGCATCCGATTTTAAAGGGTTAAGCAAACCTTAACCTTTTAACTTCCTAATGTACTTACCCAATGGCTGAAGCAACAATATCCTGGACTTATACTGGGATCGATGATAAATTAACCCCAAAAGGTGAAATAATCAGCTGTTGACATACTACTCGTGCGTAGAGTTGCAGTTCTCATGTGATGGCTGTGTGCCACGGTGCAGCACTCTAGACATGGTTCCAACGGACGAGATCGCTCTCCTTCAGTTGGGGCACTTCAGTGTAAGTTGTTGTATGTGGAAATTGCAGGTAATACTTTGTAGGATTCCCATGCTGGACTTTCTCTTGCAGTGAAGTATATTGAAATTGCTGTACATTTAGCAAAATAAGAAAGAAAAGAGCTTTACTCCGATTCCTCAACCGCTGACGTTTTAATAACTAGAAATACTTACGGTCTTTAAAAGTGTTGTATGTCTGTGTTGAGGGTACGTGGTGATAACAAGGTGGAAAACTTTACAGTGCCAAAATCTCCCCCTTTACACACGAGTATCACTGCAGTCTTTGTTTACGGGCACACACTGATTTCTTCACATAACGTCAGATCTCTTCTCCACTACGGGATATTAAGGTATATAAACAATGTACAATTTATGTACAGTGTTTTATTTATTCTCTCTATTTATTCTGGAGAGCTCAGCATAAACTAAGACACATTATATAAAATATTGTCTCAGGGATGAGAGGAGCGAAGATAATCTGTATGACGCAGACTCCTGTCTCTGTTTCGTTTTGCATTAAAGTGAAACTTCTTGATACTAAAAATCACAAAGCAGTTTTGCTTCTTAACGTTTGGATTTCTAAATCAAATGATGACGTTAATGTTTAAACACCTGCTCAGGATGAATGGAGGTGTGACATTGACAATAAAATGTATGGCATGTTTTAAAGGCAATAACACATTTTCATATGAGAACGAATATGGCTCACAAGGCATGCATGAAAATAAAACTGTAATGATGATAGTGAATTAAAGTTTATGTTTGTTGAAATTAGTTGTTTTAGATGCATTAATATACAAACTAACTGTGTGGCAGTTTCCCTCTGCCTCTAAAACGTTCGTACGTGTTTCAGAGTTTGCACATTTTGCTGTCAGGTCTGTTTTTTTAGAGATCGCATACTTTGGATGGAAAGTGGCGAACGCCATCTTCAGGCCCTGTTTTGTGCGTACGCATCGGTTTTAAATGAGACCCCGATGGTAAAATGTGCTCACTTTTAAGTACACTGACCCATGTGTATGGACATTTTGAGGGAAATTGGTAACACACGCACGGTGAGGAGGTGAACTGAAGAAAACACTTACATTTATGCCTGTTGCACAATGAATTAAGTACGTTTCAGAAATATTCATGCAGTAGCAAATGTGTAAGTCATCTGTATTTATAACTGCATCTATAATGAGCCCTTAATATTCCAAAAGCAATTTCATATCAGATTAAACATGAGCAAACTGCATGATGGATGCACTAGTACTCCTTGAGGCCATTACGCGCTGAAGATCAAGGACAGAAAGAGTTTTTAGAGACCAAACTGATTTCCCGGCCCAGGACGATGACCGGCTAATAATGAGAGCTGTGTTTTTGGATCTGTGTGCTGAACTTGGTCTGGTTTGAGGTATGGTTGTATCTATTTTCCTCTGCATTGTGTTTTTCTGTAAAATGAGAACAAATACAAAAAAAGTTGGGAAAAAAAAAAAAACAGAAAAATACAATTAAGTTCCAAAAAAAAAAAAAAAGGAACATTTCAATAAAAAGAAAGAAAAACAAAAGAAAAATTAAATCCCAAACAAAAGTATTCAAAAATTTCATTGCCTGCCAAAAAATCCGAGCTATGCGTCGCTGCAACGCGGACCTCGAGGGCTGTGATTGGTCCGCTCAAGGCGTCATTTCTTCATCCAGGTCCCTCAGTGGGTGAACCAGTGTGGTAAATTCACCCGTTCTCAGCCTCGACTCGTTTAGTGGTCTACAGACCACCTCTGCAAACATCTTCCCTGTCGCCTGCGCTTCAACATTTGCAACAAAAGAATTTTTTCATCGATATCGATGAGGTCCAACTCCAAACACACCCACTCCACTTCGGGTGCCATTGTTTACTGTGACCAGAAGATAAACAAGGATTCAGATGTGACCCCTCTGAAACCACACACACACAGCCACACCCCCTGGCACATGGCAGTGAATTGCAGAGCGACGCGTTCCCTTGACGCAAAACTTTGAATGATACTCCGTCAATGGGACGCAGAAGCATAAATCAGGCTTAACACTGGGAATATTAGCAACATCAAAAATATTCTAAGTCAATAAAATACAGCAACACATATATTTCAGTGGTTAAACACATTTAGAATCACCAACCCTCTATTGTTTACGCCAGGGGCGTCAAACTCAGTCACAGCAGGGGCCAGATTTGGGATCCAGGTCTAACCTGAGGGCCTAACAGGGTCAACATTTGAGCATTAACTATCAACCTCATTTTCACCAATAATAAAATATGAAAAAACAAAACAAAACAAACAAAAAAAAAAAAAAAAAAAAAACAGCACTGATGATAAATCATTTGGAAATTCACAAAAAGTAAAAGTGATAAATTTAAAGGCTCAAATCTAAGATAAAAATTCCAGCTTTTTGGTTCAAAAGATCAGAACACGATATTAAACAAAAAATGTTTTAAAAGGGAAAATATATGAGGAGAAAGATGAAATCAAATGTTTGACATGTCAAAATATGAGATCAAATTTGAAATTGTGAGTCTGATAGTTCAAAATATGGGATTAAAAAAGCCAAAATTAGGAGCTAAAAATGTCAAAATATGAGCTAGAATTCAAAATGATGACTTAAAAAGTTAAAAAATGTGACTTGAATTTAAAATTGGGGAGTCTTAAAGGTCAAAATACAATAGAAAAAGAAAAAAAAATCATTTAAAATATCAAAATATGACAAAAAAATTGAAATCATGAGTTTAAAACTTAAAATATGAGATAAAAAAAAAATTAGGAGTTTAAAATTTCAAAATATGAGAAAAAAATAAAATAAAGAGTTTAAAAGTCAAAATATGGTATTTAAAAGCAACACTAAGGAGTTGAAAAGGTCAAAATATGACATAAAATTGTGAATGTAAAAGATAAAAATGTGATATATAAAGCCCAAATTATGAGTTGAAAAGGTCAAAGAATGAAATGAAAAGTCAAAAAATTTATTTCTTTCCCAACATTCTGGACTTTTATGGACTTTTCTTACTCTTTAATTTTTCAGATTTTTATGTTTTAACAAGGATATTTAAAATAAAATCTGCAGACCTCATACTGGTGGACCAGTAATAATACAAATATGATATGATCTTGTTGGCCAGATATTATCGTTCCACGGGCCGGATTTGGCCCTGGGCCTTGAGTTTGACACCTGTGTTTTACGCTCATGCTCACACCTACGGGCAATTTAGAGTCACCAGTTAACCTAAGGAGCATGTTTTTGGTGGTGGGTGGAAGCTGGAGTACCCAGAGAGAATCCACGCATGCACGGGAGAACATGCAAACTCCACACAGGAAGGTCCTGAGCAGGAAGTGAGCCAGTGACCTTCTTGCTGTAGGCGACAGCGCTAACCCCTGCGCCGCCGTGCAGCCCGAGGACCAAACATCAATATTATGTTTAATTTTTACCAAGTTTGTTCCACTTAATGCAACTAGGCTAACCTCCAGCTAACTTGCACACATAAATTCCCAGCATGCAATAGTATGTTTTGTCAGAATGCAATAAAATCACCTGAACTTGAGAAATATTATGGCAGTCGGCAGTGCAAACCTTACCACTCATCTATTTCTACTCTTGAACAGATTTTAGCTAAGCTAACAAAAGTGAAGCGTGGACATCTTAAATAAAGAAGATGAAGTGATGAAGACAAAAGCGACTGATAAAAGAAGAGGTACAGATGCTGAGAGAAGCAGTAAAGCAAGCGTGACAGGCAGCTGCCTCACAGTGAGACGGATAAACAGACTGGACGGGTTGAACCACACAGCAGGAGGAGTTCAGCCGCTCCCAGGGCCTTCACGGAGAGAGAGGAGAGACATCTCCAGCCTGATCGAGGTGGAAATGAGTAACCAATGGAGCCTGTCAGAGCAGATGGCTGAGAATCCATTAGCTAATAGTGGAGGAGCCTCCCAGCCAAACTAATGACGCTCTCATTACTACGCTGCACGCGCTCCCGCCCAGCCAATGGACTCTAGCTGGGTCCCACTGGGTCTCTGTGTGAACAGGAATGCACAAAAACACATGAGCACATACATGACGCTGCATCCTAACAAATCTTTACAGACATGAGCACATGAAAAAGGAGTGCATGCTCAACTAGACACACACATGCAGAGTGTCATCTGCAGGGAGGGTGAATGTGCAGAGTTGAAAAAGACAAAAATATGGACTGATAAACTCTCCCATCTATCTATCCATCCTTCTGCACACATGACTGCCACCTCAAAATATGCCATCTGCTTTTCACAGCACGAAGAGATGAGAAACCAAGCAGAGATGAAAAACGCAGTATCACAGCTGCATAAATAATTTAGCCCGCGTGTGCTCTGCAAGTGATAATGCACATCCATTCATTCAGCTGTCTGTTATCACCTGTGTTTAGAAACACACTCAAGTACACAACCTGCAGCAAGTTAAAGGAACAACCTTGACAGACAGGCAGAGACAAGGACGAGCAGACAGCAGAGGCAGTGACAGCACTGGTGTCTAAATATTGAGCCTTCTAGTTTTAGCAGTGGTAAGAGCTGTTTATATATATTTGAATGCTTCTATGAATATTAAGTCTAGCTGACGGCTTCCAGAAGACTTTCAGGGACACATGAACTACATCTGAACTTTGTGCATTTTGGATCTACTTTTTCTTGAGGGGATTCACCAGGGTGTTTAGCTGTCAAATAGGAAATAACAATGGCATACAGTCAGAGCAGAGAAATACTCCACTGCTCAGCAGGAATGCTGATCCTAGCTCTAAAGCGGGGGGGCAAACTCAGTCCCAGCGGGGCCAGAGTCTGGATTGAGATCTGACCTGAGGGCCGACCAGGGTCAGCATTTAACCAAAACTGGCAACCTTATTTTCACCAGTGATGAATTATGGGAAGTAAAAAACAACTTAGCTCTGATGATAAAGAATTTTCGGATTTAAAAAAGTCAAAGTGATAAGTTTAAAGGCTCAAAATCTCAAAAAAAGACAAATTTATTAGTCCAAAGGTCAAAAGACAAAGTTAAAAGAAAAATAGAATTGAAATTAAAATGTATACGAAAGAAATACGAGACTGAAAGTCAAAATCATGAATGTAAAAGAACAAAATATGGGACAATATTTACAACTGTGAATTTAAAGGTGAAATATGAGAATATGAAAAAAAAGCTTTGAGTTTTAAAGTTCAAAATATGAGATAATATAAAAAAATCACGAGTTTTTTAGGGGCAAAATGTGAGGTAAAATTTAAAATCCTGACTTTAAAGGCTAAGTATAAAATAAAGTTGAGAATCATGAGTTTTAAAAGTCAAAATGTGAGGTAAACATAAAAATTGTACATTTAAAATGGAAAATATGAAATGAAATATGATTTTAAAGGCTATTATGAGATAGAATTGAGAATCATGACTTTAAAAGGTCAAAATATGAGATAAAACTATAATTGTAATTTTAAAATATAAAATGATAAATTATCATGATTTTAAAGGCTAAATATGGGATTAAATTGAGAAACGTGAGTTGTAAAGGTCAAAATTTGAGGTTAAAATAATAATTGTAAATTTAAAATGTAAAATATCTGATTAAATTAAAAAATCATTATTTTTTTATAGGGGCAAAATGTGAAGTAAAAATTAAAATCATGACTTTAAAGGCAAAATATGAGATAAAATTGAGAGTCATGAGTTGTAAAGGTCAAAATTTTAGTAAAAAATAATAATTGTAAATTTAAAATGTAAACTGTGAGATGAAATAAAAAAATCAAAAGTTTTTATAGGGGCAAAATGTGAGGTAAAAGTTAAAATTATGACTTTAAAGGCTAAATATGAGAAGAAAAATTTAAAATCATGAGTTTTAACAGTCAAAATGTGAGGTAAAATAACAATTGTAAATTTAAAATGTAAAATATGAGATAAAATAAAAAAAATTGTGAGTTTAAAAGGCCAAAATATGAGGGAAAGAAATCATCATCATGTCTTTAAAGGTCATAGCATGAGATAAAAGGCCAAAATTATTCATAGGAAAAGCCAAAATATGAAATAAAAATTCTAAATCCTAAGTTTGAGTTTTAATTGTAAGATGCAAAATTGAAAATTGGAAATGAAAAAAACATTAATTTTATCTTATTATCTTTACTCTGGACTCTGATGACTGAAGGATATTTATTTATTTTAATTTTTTATTATTATTATTATTATTGTTTATTTTTAAGATTTTTTGAGTATTTTTGTGCCTTTATTTGATAGAGGAGGACAGTGGACAGAGTTGGAAACATGGAGGAGAGCAGGGGAGAGACATGTGGTAAGGGGCCTCAGGCCGGATTCGAACCCAGGCCGTCCGTGTACGTGGGGCCCGCCTTAAACCACTAGGCCACCTGTGCACCAGACTTAAGGAAATTTTTAAACATCAAGGTTTAGTTTACATTTTTATACTGGGGTAAAATCTGCAGACCTCATACTGGTGGGCCAGTTATAGTTAAAATATGATCTTGTGGGCCGGGTATAATTGAACCACGGGCCGGATTTGGCCCCTGGGCCTTGAGTTTGACACCCCTATGGTTTCAGGTGTAAGCAGGTCCTGGTGATCTCATTTAGCAGCGGTAGGCTAGCATAGGTCAGCTCAGTAACGTCACTGTCCAGCATAGTCGGGTCTGAGAGGAGGCGCTGACATGCATTCAGTCGCCTCTGGTTCTAAGAGATCGGTTCATTTCTGGGTCCAGGGGAGAGGTGAGAGCAGCCGCTGAGCTGCTTCACCTATATTTGCATTTGGCTCGTCTGACAGACAGCCCACTAAAAGAGAGATGACAGCACAGCTTGGCTTCACATTCCCACAAATGCAGCCACAGTAACCGCCTGCTATTCCCGTGCAAGTTTGTCCCAGACAGCTCAGCCATCAGGGCGACCCCGCACAGAGAACGTTGACAGCAGCTAGAATGACTAATATTACTTTGAAATGCAGGCTAATAGGCTTTTAAACAATGGGAATGACATTTTTGGGGGGAGAAACGTGACGAGCACTGGCTGTTATTAGTGAACAGTCTGCTCACACTGCACCAAAAACCAGAGGAAAGGTTTTGTGATAAGGTACAAAATGATGAGGTCTTTTCAAGTTTGCTGTTTCAAGTTTTATCCCCTCTTTGATACATTTTTGATCACAGCCAGATCCCCTGTGGGGTGTTAGACACACATTTTCCTGGTGTCAAGCCTTCATGTGCAGTCACTGTCTCATCAAGTGAGAGAGCAGCATTGTGTTCTGGCGTGTGTATGTGAGCCACTCTCTCAGACCTGGGAGGAAAAACTGAAGCTGGGTCAGACTCTATCAGTCTGGTGAGAGATGTAAATGTGAGATCAGGTAAGGCTGGGCTCAGACTGCAGCAGCTTTCAAATCCTCACAAACATAAAGATCAGGATGTATCAGACACGAAAAATCAGACATTCTTCTCCATATTTCAGAAATTTCCAAGTACGGGATATAACAAGGTTCTCTGAGTGTGCCGGAGGGAGCTGAGTAACACCTCGTGTGATCTCCTATGATCTCATGTAATCTCACTGGGAGGCAGATGTAAACAATACTCAGGCTGACTACAATCTGCCAGCTTTAAAGGCTGGAAGCTTTACCGTTGCTTCAGGAAGCTCGATATAATTGTTTATCCTCATACGCGGGATCCTGACATCTCTACTTTTTTGGTATTCTTCATTCAAAACAGCAGAGTCCTGCTAGAATCCTGACATTCAGTATCTGTGGGTCAAATGTGGCTCTGGTGCACGAGACTGGTAGTATAGAAAAATATCTGAATGTCCACAAGGTGGCAGTGTGAGCAAGGCAGGGACAGTTTCAGAGGTAAAGTACCAATGACAACAGCGAGCTTTCAAAGTAAACAGAACAGACGACCCACAGCTTTTATGAGGCTCTCTCTTCCTCCAGTCAGTACTGATGGCAGGGCAATGGACCCTGGATGTTTAAAGTTAAGCTCACCAAAAACCTCATTAGCAAACACAGACTCCTCCAAGAGGTATGGAAAAAGACAGATAAGCATGCTAGCCTGCTAACAGGATGATGCTGAGCTGCCAAATGATGTTTTATGATAAGCTAAATATCAACCTGTTGGTGTAAATACAGTCATGGATGAAAGTATTGGCACCCCTGGAGCATACAAAAATAAAATTTGATTGGTTCATGGAGCAATGTTTCACTGTTAATAGTTTGATATAATTTATTTAGCCCCTAAACAAAGGGGCTTTGTATTTTGCAAACATGGTTTTAAATAAGCACACTATAGTTAACCCTTTAGGCGCCACAGTTTTTTCAAGAAAATATTCAATTTTGATATCAAGATTTCAAAAGGCTGTAGCTCTAAAGTGGTTAGAGATAAAGGCATACTGTAAATGAGAAAAATCTTCAGTACGACCCAAAGTTTGTGATGGGAGTAAATTCACTTATCTAATTTGCATATTCTGACATCAACCGTGAACACCCCTGCTGCCTCCACCGCCACTGGCTGTGCATTTTCCCCCAAGGCTTCTACCACACCTGCCGCTGCCTCCGTCACTATTCCCGGTCTTTTGACCACCTCTGCCACCCCCACCACATCCCCTCTTTGGCATTCGCCGATTACTCCCACCCAGGCCAAGGTGAGGCAAAGCATCGGTATGTGCTGCTTGTGGACTGTCATGGCGCACAGACTCGCTGTCGCTGCTCACAGACGCACTGTCTGTTTCAGTCTCACCGGACGACTGAGCGTCATGGTCAGAGGGTGAGTATTCCTCTTTGGTGAATATACTTCAACAGTGAATAGAACACCTGGCATTCTGAGTATTTTCGTTACAATTTGCTCTCTCCTCGCTCCGACTACAACCACTACTGCCACTTCCTCGTCTCCTCGACTGGGTTGCATCTTTCAAACTCTAGATACTCCAAAACTTTGAATAAAAACACACCCACAAATGCTGCTCGGGTTGAAGTTACTCATGTCAGCCATCTCCTGGTGTAAAGTGGTAACAACATTAAGCACCATATTTGCAGCTAGAGCCTGTTTAATTCAGCAATGTTGCTTGTCACAATTTTGCGACTTTGGCTCTTCAAGAGTTAAACATAGTCATATTATCCCTCGCTCCCTTGTAATTTTAAATATGGTTGAGGCCAGTATGTCCAGAAATCGGACATGCAGATAATTGTTAATACAATAATCATTTTTCAATATTTTTTTTTACTTTCACTGCTTCAGATCTCTTCAACAACTTCAAACCTGACCACTAAAAAAAACAAAAAAAAAAACCAAAAAAAATGTGACACCCTTTTTATGCCAGTTATTGTACACTATGCCTATGACTTGGATTCAGTGAGATAACGTCCATGCTGAACAGATGAGTTTATCAGAGTGAAAAACACACCAGTTTTACCCTCCTTTTCTCGAGCCTGCTCCTCTAACAGATCATATGGGAGTAAATGCATTTGTTCACATTAGGTTTATTTTATGTACAGGCATAAAGAATCAGAGGAAATATGTAGGATATGAATCACGAACACACGCATTTCCACTTCTAACCAAAATGTGACCGAAATTACACCCATTACGCACATATATAAATTTACTGCATGTTTGAGATATGATATATTCTTTCCTATTGATTGAAAGGACCCGTCCTCACATGCATCCTCATGCATGTCCATCCACTTGCTATGAAGTGAGGGCAACGTTGAAATTGTCCAAATGTCACTCTTTCTTAGTCCCAGACTGCAGAACTCAGAAGTAACATTTTCAACTGTAAGCGCTCCACTTACGGCATGTCCGGCTGTAAACATAGACGCAGATTCACACCCGAGCACAAACGTAGGAGCACACCAACTTTTCCTTACACATGTAGCCCACTCTCAGACATCCATATGTAGTGGAAAGAATTGTTTCATTTAATTCTGATGATGTTTAGTGGATGAAAAAGCGCTTCAAACACTCTGAGTCCATGGAAGAAGTCCTGCATGTGTGTTGCTGAAGGGGTTAAAATGGTGCGCTGGCACCATCTGCTGGATCACTGTGGCATGGTGAACTTTAGATCCCTGGTGATCGAGTGACTGCAAAGAAAAGGTTGCTAGAAGTTGTTTTGGTGCCATAGACACAGTCAAAAACGTGTTTTTAATGGAAGTTTATGTGTCTGATTTCGGACAAATAAGGATGGATGGAACTATTTGGTGTCAGTAGAGTTTTATGGGCAATGCATTTTTTTTGTTTTAATATGAAAAAAGAAAACTTTGGGCAAATTTGATGCCTCAATCTATAAAAATGTGACTATCAACTGAAAATAATGATGATAAAAATGGTGAATGTCCTCAAAATGGACATAGTAGGATCTGAGGGTTAAATAATTAGATACAAAAAAGAATAGCTTCATTGGCATCCTTTTTCTTATCCATTAGTTACCACTTATAAAACTTGTTTTAGTATGGAGTATAACTAAACTTGGTTCTGCTGTCAGAGTTTACATGTTTTTATGGTTACATCACAAGTTCCCAAACATTTCTGAGTCCATGTTACCAGAGACCTGTGATTAGATCTGTAAAATCCTCACAATCCCAACTAATCTGTGCTGAACTTTAGTACCAACCAAGAGCTCAGAGCAGATTCATCTTCTGTTTGTCAGAATGGGTGAAGCGACATCTCTTCTGCAGCCCTAGGCCGGTCAGAGAAACAGAAAGAGATGCAGCAGTACTGTAGTTTGCTAAACATTTCCTTACTCTAGACGTAAAAATCTACAATCTCAAGAAGATTTAGTGTAAAACAAACTTATATTTCTTTTTAACATTATTCTAAAGCATAGATCTCCACTGATGACAGTGATTAATGTCAGCAAAAACACAAAAACTGAGTCTTTCTGCAGATTAATGGCAGCTCTGTTATAGATCCCTTCATAATCTCACAGGTGAATCTAAGGACAGTGTGTGTTATCCTCAGCTGACATGAGGAGTCATATCTTCCCAGGCCAAATCAGTGGGATTTTGCGGATGAGTAAGAATGAGATTCTGGGGCTGTACTCCAAGCCATCTGGTCCTTGTGTACCAGGAGGAAGAGCGGTTTCCTCAGCAGTAGGTTGAGAGCGTTCTCAATGACTACTGAGCTCTGTCAGGGCTCTGCCTTGTCACCAATTGTAGCTGTGATTCAATGGCACAGCGGAGGTGTGATGAAGGTCTAGTTAGTGACCTCAGTGCTGCATCTGTGCCCTTTATTTGCTGATTCTCTGGTTTAGATTTATCAGGCAGAGACCATCAGGGTGTGCTGGAAACACTTGGAGCTGAATTTGAAGCAGATGACCGTAAGATTAACACAGGCAAATACTGTACCTAGAAATGGAGGATTTTCTCTCTAGTAGGGGATGAATGGAGCATGAGATCACTGTTTTGTAATACCTGCAGTGTAGCAGATGCTGTTCTGGACAGGCGAGGTGCAGGGGTAGCTCACCTCTGGCTGCACAGCCTGGGTGGTGACCAAAAAGATAAAGATGTAGAGAAAAAGCAGCTGTATTTGTATTATGTTCCAGGATATGTGGTCATATCCTCCAGGCCAAAACATTCCCAGCATCATTTTCTTAAACACTCACGGTTTACTGTGGAAAGTTCTGTCTGTAGAGCTTTTCTCAGAATTATTGCGTCAGGTTTTGAATCACATTCAGCTTTATAAAATTTTATGTTACAAAGGTTATAGGTTATCGATGGTAATAAACCATCTATTGGCTCACCTTTACTGCAGGTAGGGGTGTGTGTGCTGCTGTTATCTTGTGTGTTTAAGTGCATTTTCATGTTTGGCATGATTGGTACCATGCCCGAGCACAATGGCTCCCCTCCTCTCTCTCATGTTATTCTGTACTGACGTTGCTTTTAACATGCGCTAAGGCACAGGCACAGCTGTCTGCTCTAAGACATGGAAATGAGAGGAAAACAGACTAGTATCTACTTAAAATATGGAGTTTTGGACTCAGCAGAGATCCATACTGATCATTAAAGCCACACTGGACTGTAGACGGTGATATGTGGCCATGAATAAAGCATCCAGAGCAGAGACTGAAGACACAGCTGCCTGGTTTGATCAGTGATGGATGTCAAACTTAATATACAATAAAGTTTTGTGTTTTAATCAGCTGTTTCGTTAAAATATCGCTTTGAGACTGTTAAATCTCTTTAAGTTTGAGGTAGGGCTGGGAAATTCACAAAATCACAATATGGCCCGCTGCAGTTTATAAATCACAGAAGTTGCAATATTTCTTAAACCTGAAATGTGTCAGAATAGAAGTTTATTACATTCTCTTTGCAGCAGAACATCTATGCACATGATGCAAACAATCAAGTGTCAGTTTTTAGAGTGGTTTACATAAATCCTCCTTTTTATACATATTTATCTCTAAATGAAAATGATAATCCCCTCCAATTAAGCAACTGTTATCAAATTTGCAATTGCAATTGCAATTACATATTTAAAAAAAAAAAAAAAGTTAATTCTAAGTTTGATGAAGCTAAGCATGGAAGTCATACACTGAGCCACAATCAGCTGATAGCCAGCTGATACTAGTTATTGCCTCCCAGCTCCCACAGCCAATCACAGCTCTTTCTCTCAGTACAGCGGTTCATTTAAATATGACGTACTTCTCACTGATCTCTGCTTGCATCAATGCTGCTGATAGCAAAGCTCAACCTCCTCCACCCCAGCCTCCTCCTTTACAGCTTAAAGCCTATTGCACCTTCATATTCGGATCCCTCACAATTAGATTATTTTTGCAAATCCTTCAGCCCTCATTTGGGGTCTATCTCAAATCCAGATACTGGAATCCTATGTACCCAGGCTTTATTTCTCAAACTAACTTGATTGTTTGACCCACCAAAATCCCGGTGTTTTCAGACAGACACGATTCTGATTCTGATGGAGTCTCAGATCCTTGGAGCTTTCTGGTGAACCAGTCCCTCTTCACACCAGTTTAAGCAGAACTAAAGTGGAAGGACATGATGGACATGTTTGACCAAGCCCAGCTCCACTTTTGGTATTCCTCCTTCAGTTTCTTGAGTTTATTAATGATTTGGTCTGGAGTTCAGGTGAACCCAGCCTTCTCCATCTCTTCTGTAAGTTGGGCGTATGACTTACCTCTGTTCTACTCCCCAGCTTCACCTGGAATTCTGTCAATGCCTGAACGCAAACAAAAATTTTGTCTGTTTCTCAAAGCCAAGGAAGGCACGACCGGATCCTGGCCAATCCTGGACTTTCAGAAACAGCTTCTCCCCTGCAGACCACTTTTTCTCCATTTTTTGCTCGTCTTCACAACCTAAGGCAGCGTTACTCAACCCTGCTAAACCAAAGAGCCAAATTATTGAAAAATACCTTTGCAAGAGCCACAATTTAAGTGGTGAGAAGTGGCAAAAAACAGCTTAAGTAGCATTAAGAGTAAATTAAAGGTGGCAAAAATGATCATAAAGCAACAAAAATGGGTGACAATGGGGAGGAAAAGGGTCAGAAAGTAACAAAAACAAATGGGTGAGAAATGACAAAAAAAAAAAAAAAAAAAAAAAGAGTTACAGGTGGCAAAAAATGAGTGAAAAGTGACTAAAATGGGCTAAAAGCAGTCCAGAGTGGCAGAAATGGACAAAGAATAGGAAACAAGTGGTATTTAATGGCTTAAATGGGTGAAAAGTGGTGAAAAGGGGCAAAAATGGGATAGAAGTGGTTAAAAAATGGCTGAAAAGATGCAAAAAAGTGTCAAAAATGGGAAAAAGATTAGGGAAAAAAGTGGAGTTTAGTGGCAAAAGGTAGCTTAGATGGGTGAAAAGTGGTAAAAAATGGTGAAAACGGGCAAAAATGGGATAGAATTGGCAAATAATAATTATAATAATAATAATAATAATAATAAATAATTGGCAAAAAAAAAAGGTGAAATGGACAAAAACTAGGAAACAAGTGGTATTTAAAGACAAGAGGTAAGTAAAGTGGGTGAAAATGGGGAAGAATAAACTTTGAAAAAGAGCAAAAATGGAATAAAAGTGGTAAAAAAAGGGTAATAAGTTGCAAAAAGTGTCAAAAATGGGGAAAAAAATTAGTGAAAATAGTATTTAATGGCAAAGGGTAGCTTAAATGGGCAAAAATGGGCTGAAAGTGGCAAAAAGGGGAAAAAATAGGAAACAAGTGGAATTTAATGGCAAAGGGTAGCTAAGATAGGCAAAAGTGGGATAAAAATGGCAAAAATGGGAAAAAATTGAAGCAAAATTGGCTCAAAAATTAGGAAACAAGTGGTATTTAATGGCAAAAGGTAGCTTTAAATAGGTGGAAAGTGTTGTAAAAATGGTGAAAGGGGCAAAAAATAGGATAAAATTGGAAAAAAGAATTGGTTAAAATGGACAAAAACAAGACAAAAGTGGTACTTAATGAGAAAAGGTAAATTAAGTTAAAAAAGGTAGCTTAAATGGGTGAAAAGTGATGTAAAATGAAAAAGAAAAGCAGTAAATAAATGGGTAAAAAGTGGCAAAATGGGAAAAAGTGGGGAAAATGGTATTTGATAGCAAAAGTAGCTAAAATGGATGAAAAGTGGCAAAAAAATGGTGAAAAAGAGCAAAATTGGTCCCTTTTTTTTTTAGGGTTTTCTGAGGTGAAAAATATTTAAATTTCAGACATAAAAGAGCCACAAATAATGACAAAAGAGCCACATGTGGCTCCAGAGCCACAGGTTGATTATCACTGACCTAGAGTATGACACGCCCACTGATGATGTCACAGTTTGCAAGAAAGAACCAACTATTTTTGGTTCCAGCTGAGAACGAACTTTTCAGGTTCAGAACTCGTTGTTTTCTGGTTTGATGGACCGGCTGGGACCAGCAGGGTTAATTCAACTCCCATGGTTAGATTGAACACTTTCTCCTGGTTTATATCATTCTCAAAGGTTCTGAGTTAAATTCACATGATGAAAAGTGATGTTTTTAACTCTTCTTTCACATGACAAAGTGTTATTTCACTTTAGGTTCAGTAAAAATCTGTTTTTAACGATAACACCATGTCAGACTACACGAGAATCTGTCCAACAGCCTGTGTGACCCTGACTGCTCACTGTATGCTGACGACATCTACATCTCTGACTGTGTGTAAGTTCACAGGTCATTGTCAAAGAGAGAGAATCATAGAAGAGTTCTTTGTGATGCTAGCGTTCTTTTGATCTGACAAGAAGAAAAACTTACAAGACACAAGTGTGGACTCTTTCAGATGTACCAAGAGGAGGACAATGTGAATGGGCTCTCCTTCAAAGAGAACTTAAGGTAAAATCTCAGCACCTACAGAGAAATCCTCAGAGAGAGGAAAGTCAGGGCTTGTTTAGTGTCATTCTGGTGAATGAGATGATTATTCCAGGGACTCAAACTCTAAACCAGGTAGATGATACAGCAGATCATCCTGTGACTAATTCCACCCACTATCAGAGGCAGGAGCTCACTAACAAAGTGAAGAACTAAACTCTACATCAAAAACAACAATCCACCTGAAACATGAACAAAAAATCACCGCCGCACAACTTTGGAACACTTAACAATCCTAAACTCAACATAACAACATCTATCCGCCCAGGGGCATGATGGGTAAACGTCACCCACGTATCCCCCTAGATTTGAACGTAGAAGTGGGCGATGCTTGAACCAGCTGATTTCTTAAAAGTTTGACTAACACTGATGGAGAAACGTTCCCTAATAACTCCAACACTGAGCTCACACTGATGTAAATTTCACTCTGAGAGTTAAATCACCTCTGACATTTTCAACACTGAAACACTCCAGCTTCTGCTGTGTCCTCCCACTTATTACTGAAAAACACAGTAACTAAAGCGCTCAGCTCTCAAATTGAATAAGTATTATAAACCTTTTAGTTGGATACCTTCAACTTCATGAAAACCTATGGAAATAACTTCAGACTAATCTGTGATGAATGTGGGAGGATTAGACCTTTATTTCCCACATTTATCAGCCGTGTTACTGGACATCAAATGGTTTATGCACAACTATAAAAACGTAATTCACTGTCTTGAGACACACAGTGATGCGACTGTAACTGATACGTTAGCACGTGTGCTCAGACATGGAGTAACGCCACTAATGTGAGGGCAGAGGGGAGGGGGAGCAATCGTTTTTGGTCATGTGACAATCCTGCCAAATGTGAAAACCCCCAAGTAGACTTGGGCACAGTGCCGGAGTCCGGTATGTTTGTGTTCTTGCAGACTCTGGGGTCAGGTATACTTGATTCCAGGCCCCAATGTGAACCCCCCTCATTCAACTGTGCTACGTTCGTTAGCAGGCTTGCTAGCTGGCTAACGGGCTCATATGAGGAGGCTGGCCTGGCCGTGCCAAGTTGCACACATGTCGTTGCTTTTCTCTGCTGAGGCCAGTGTCTGCAGAGGGTGTAGGATGCCACATAGGCTCACAAAAAAAGATTGTTGAGGGTAGTAAATCATATCAAACTATTAAAATTATACTGAGAGAATATAAGTATGAAAGACTAATTAATTATATTGGGTACATTCGATCTATTTTACCTATTTTTAACAGTAATTGTTGCAAGACAAATAAATGTAATAAACTACCAAAAACATTGGGTATGTACTGACAGGTGTGCATGCATCAGCTCTTGCTCATTGCTAGATTTTTCATCTTTAATCCTGTGAACACACACTAGACGACTCAGCCAGACTGTCAGATCACCGCAGACCACACACCTGCTGACCTGCCTACGACCTCGCATGATCACGTGACTTCAGAGAAAAACAAACACGGGTGTCTGTAGATACTCTCTTGATGTCCCTCCGCCACAGGCATGCATTACAGGTGCAACAAAAATCATAAAACAAGGGAGAAACTGGATTTCAGCTGGGGGGTCTAGGTCAGAGTTCACCTGTCTGTCTGCATGCTGAGCTACTCAGGCTTCTAGTAACACCACAGCTGAACATCATTAGAGTGGAGGAAGAAGAGCACAGATATAACTGTGCCAGTAAAACACAAATACATGACATGAAATACACTCATTTTTATTGGTAATAAGTTTTACAATCTAATGAGGTGTTTTAAGATTAAATTTACCCAATGTATTTGAGTTTATTGCAGTTTTGTTCTTACTCTTATTATCGGGTAAAATTTACACAATTGAACTGAGTGCTAATAGTTACCTCAACTTTATGGGATAGATTCTCTCTATTTTTATAAAACTGTCATAAAAGGAAAATTAAAAACTTTGGGAGCAGGTCGGCACTGAATGTTAATGGTTAGTGACGGGATTCCTGTAGATGTTTTAAACAGAAAGGCTGTTTACAGTACCAGAGCTATAATTCACTTCCTGATGGAAATGAAGCCCACATACCTGATCTAAAGGTGTGTGCATCATAAAGATAGATAACATCAACTCTAAATGACATATCACCTTCATACCAGCTCACATTATCAGGAGAGGAGGAAGAATCCCAACAGCAGGAGCATACATCATCTCAATATTTGATTCTTTTAGTAGGAGGAGAGATGAGTCATTTCAACATCAAGAGTTCAGCTTTCAGGCTGCTGCATGATAAATATACAGAAAACAACAAAGATGCTGTATTCCTCTTGTAACCATCATGTAACGAGTCTTGTTAATAAGGGCGGCTGTACCTAAAAGCCTGAGAAGATCTGAGGATTTAAAGAGTTAGACATGGAGCGGTTGCTCCTGCCAGTCAGAGACTTTAGGAATGAACAGATACGAGAGATTACCAAGATCGTCACTCTCTGAACTGTGGAGGTTTCATCAACAGTTTATGCATTAATGTTAATGTAGAGCAGGGCGATCAAACTCAAGGCCTGGGGGCCAAACCCGGCCCGTGGTACAATTATACCCGGCCTGCAAAATCATATCACATTTTAACTAAAGCTGGCCCACCAGTATGAGGTCTGCAGATTTACTCCAGTATGAAAATGTAAACTAAACCTTGATGATCAAAAATATCCTTTACAGTCAAGAGTAAAAATAATTACATAACATTCATTTGTGTTTTCATATCCATTTTTCAGTTTTGCATCTTACAATTACAACTTAAACTTAAGATTTACAATTTTTATTTCATATTTTGGCCTTTTAAATGAATAATTTTGGCCTTTTATCTCATACTGTGACCGTTTAAGACATGATGGGATTTCTTTCCCTCATATTTTAGCCTTTAAAACCCCCCGTCCCTTTTTTATTTCATCCCGTATTTTACAATTTTATTTTACAATTATTATTATTTTTACCTCACATTTTGATCTTTTAAACCCATGAATCTCAATTTTATCTCATATTTAGCCTGTAAAGTCATGATTTTAAATTTAACCTCACATGTTGCCCCTAAAACACTCCTGATTTCATATTTTGAACTTTAAAACTCACAGCTTTTTTCATATTCTCATATTTCATATTTCAAAATCACAGCTGTGAATTTTGTCTCATATTTTGTTCTTTTACATTCATGAGTTAGTCTTTCAGTCTCATATTTCTGCCTTATATATATTTTTTTTAATTCCATTTTTCTTCTAATTTTGTGTTTTGACCTTTTAAACTCATAACTTTGCCTTTTTACTTCAGATTTTGAGCCTTTAAACTTCTTAAAATCAGAAAATCCTTTATCATCAGAGCTAAGTTGTTTTTTACTTGCTAAATGCTAAACATTTATTTCAGCTCTGATTTTGGAGTTGATGGGATTCAAAGGGGCTTTATGTAACTTTTAGAAACAAAATCAGTGTAGCCACACCGTCAGCCATTAGCCAAACTACAACAGTATTGTGTTGGTGTGTTTCTTGTCCACGACAGCGCATGAATGAGCCTTCACACAGACCAAGGTGATTTACTGACACCATGTATACAGAGGAGGAAAGAGAAGTAACACAATAAAACACTAAGGCCCCGTCCACACGGAAACAATTTCAGGTGTATACGCAAAAGTTTTTTGTCGGATTGGCGTTTCATCCACATGGAAACGGCGTTTCGGGTGACTGTAAATGACACTTTTTGATACCGGGTCCCAGAGTGCATAAATCTGTATATGACTGCTGTTTCGTCTCCGTGTGGATGCGTATCTGCATATTTCTTGAAACGATTACGTCACACGCCAAAACAATAATGGCTGATTACATGGTTGTGTTCGTGCTGCAGAAGCTACTGAGCTTGTTATGGCTTTCTCTCACGGGCATTGAAATTTCACGTCATCTTCCTGTTGTGGCGTCTTCTTCACAGATTGTTGAAATGTGTACAGCACAAACCTTCATACGCATGCTCCGTACTCCTCTTCTGTCTTTTGGTGCATTTCCGGGGCAGGGTTACAGCGCCACTTACTGGCTTGGCATAAGCACTACATCGTTTTCATTCGTTTTCGGTGGTTTCATTTTTTACACAGATATTTCCTGAAACGATTCAGTCTTTACGGAAAACTTCTCCAAAACGAAACGGCAGTACAGCGTTTTCATCTCCGTGTGAGCGGGGCCTTAATGAGCAACATGATGTTTGCATTGTTTGGTTAGCATCTTCGTAAGCAAGCTAACGTAACTTAGCTTATGTTTTATAGAACTAAAACACTAAATTGTATTTCATGGTCTGAAGTCATGCCCTCCCTTTTCTACAGAAAGACGGCCCTCTCTGGATTGGTATTTATCCTAAGCACAGAGCGAAGCTCTCTCCGTTTCTCAAATTTCCACCCTTGATTTCCTGCACTGGTCAAGCTCTTGTTTACCTTGATGGGCTTCAGCAGATAAACTATCTTGTTTTTTATGCTTACGCTGAGTTTGTGTTGATGTTTGGGGTTGTGCTAGCCAGTCATTTACCCCCTGAAGCAGCCCTCTCCATTGCCGTTTCTTTCTATTCTACACACTGTAGCCAGGTATAAACAGAGCAGGCTGGTGAGCGTAGCACCAGACGTCACATTCATTGAGATTTCGTGGAAAATTCAGCCTGAGTTCTTTACAGAGAAATGACTCAACAGGCTTATACAGGCAACAAGGAAGAAACAGAGAGACTCGTTCTTTACATCGGGATAACGTGTGCACCAATTTATACTCAAAAATGGGAAGTATGAAAGCAGCATGTTTTTTAAAGGTTTATTAGTTGGGCTTTACAGTGTAGAAGAAACTCAGCTAACTATTGCAGCTGTGATGTATACTAATGCCTTAAGTGTGGCGTAAAATCAGACCAAACCCTTGTAGAAACTAGCTTCATCTTAACGTGTGGAACATAACATCAAACTGACCAAAACACTGTCACTGATGTAATGATTTCACTTTAGCTGACCAATCAGAGAAAGCTTTTTTATAGTGCTGCCTCTCATATCTAACCGTCTCTAAACAGGCTAGACTTAGAATCACTTTTTAAGGGAAAAGACTCAGAGACTGTTTTTACTCACATGCACAGGTAGCATGCTTGTTCATGTAGAACAGAGAGACTGGCCTTTTCATCTGCAGTAGTAAAAAAGAGCAGAGCTCTCTCCAGCCTTTTCAGGAGAGCAGGAAAGGGCACGAAGGCCACGATCACAGCGGTCCTGTTTAGACATCTGCCACAGAGCCAGGGAGTACAGGGTGAACCCTGCTAAGACAGGGGAATAAGGCGTGGTGGCATGCATGAAGGAGAGAGAGAGAGGAGTGGAGACACGCATTGACACTCATTAACACTCTAGAGCAGAAATAAAAACAGGAAAAGAGAATGAATCTAAAGAAACTAGGCTGTCAGCTCTGAAATCCTGGATTAAAACGAGCCCTACAAACCAGAGAGGAGCCATGCAGGGTGATTGGAAAGGGCACTATGCCAGTAAAGCATGTCATGAAACATAAATCCATCCATTTCTACAGACTGCTTCAGTGGACTTCAAAGACCGGCCTCAAATCATGAATCCATTCAACCATACGACCAGCATGCATTGCAGGGAGAAGCAGAAAATGTCAGCTGAGCATGTAAAGTGGGTTTCTGTCTATGCAGATTTTGGACATTAACTCAGAAAGTTCTTATTTTTTTCCTGTTCCAGCCTTTCTATGCAGTCATGGTCTATTTTAACTGTAGTGCTGCTCACACACAAATACACACTCAAATGAAATGTGCACATTCTCTAAAAATACCTAATAATCTAATACTGACATATTAGTTATTGCTAAATGTGGTGACACTCTCTGAAGCCCCATGGGGACATTATAATTACCACTGTATTCACATTATTAGTCATTAAAAGTCTTGTTGTACACACTAGCATAAAAAAACGATACTGTAAGCCAGTGCTGGTCAATCTAAGGGTCGGGACCCCCTCAGGGGTCGCAAGACAGTTGGAGGGGGTCGCCTGATGCCTTCTAAAAAACAAAGAATATTTTACCCATTGTTTTATGAAAATATAGGCATACAGTTAGTTAAATATAAGATAAAGACATGATCAGTTGGTGAGATTGACACTCTTATTAAAGTAATGTTTAAAAATCCTTCAAAAGTAAGTCTGCACGTGAATGTACACGGCTGTGTTCAGCTATGCTTCAACCATTCCCAGGACTGGGGGTCCTGGTCTCTAGCATCTTTATTTTGGGGCTGAAAAGTTTGAGAATCCCTCCTCTAAGGTCCTCTCTTCAAACACCAAACCTCTGTTATTTTCACAATGTGCTCATACAAACCGTAAAAACACTCGTCAGTGCATTTTACTATTAAGCATTTATCAGGAAGTCTAACAACAGAGGCTAGGATGTTCTTTTAAAGTGTTAGGGTGCTTTCACATTAGGGGCCCGGTCCCAGATCCGAGTGCACTTGAGCCCAAAGTCCGGTTCGTTTGGGTAGTATGAATACAAACGAACCACGCCCGGGCACCAGGCCCAGGCCCACTCTGGGAGGTGGTCTCGGGCACGATTCAAGTGGACTCTGGAACGATTCGGATGAGATGTCATTGCGACCGCGCTCAGATATGGGACAAAGCGTCGTATCAGCTTTATGATGTCGTCGTAACAACAAAACTTCTGCTTCTAAAATCTGCTTTTGTAGTTTAGAGCTTGACTGTGAGAGGCATACTGTCAGGATGAAGATACCCATGTTGACAGTTTTTGCTCTCTGAATTTATTCAGAGCTCGACTGTGAGAGATTAAACTCAGGCTCCATGAGACCAGCCTGTGTCCTTGTTTCATTTGAACCCCTGAACACAACGCAGAGTAGCTGGAGTGAGCAGCGCCGCTCTGGTCACACCACGAAAACGAAGGCATTTTAACGTTTGACGATGGTGTCAGGTTTTTCCTGGTTATTTATCAGTCTTATAAATCCCAATGACAAAGAGCAGCTCAAACTAACTTTCTGTTAAATGCATGAAAAAGCATAAAAAAATCACAATGAGTAAAACTCCTATATAATGAATAATAAGCATAATAAAGTGTTATTAGAGACAGAAAGTGTCACCCAATAATCATATGATATTCAAAGAATATGAAGCACTGAAGAAGCTGATGGCCAAGGTAAAACTTACTTGTTCATGGGAACAGTTTATTCGTGTGACAACCAGGGGAAAAGAAAGTAGAAAGCAGGACAGTAGAGCTGAAAAAAATAAACGCCCAAACTTATTACCACCAGTATGTAGGACTCTTGGGCCACTACGTCAGTGTGCTCTCATCAAAAATGCTCCAGATAGCAGAGCACACACACACATAATACAGGCACGCACACACACACACACACACACACACACACAGAGCACGTCTGTCATAGCAGGCAGCACAGATGATGGGCTTGTGGGAGGTAAATCCACCTCCGTTCTGTTCCTGCTCACAGAGTAATCAGAGTGCTTCCAAACCAGGCCAGAGTTCAAATAGGGCAGTCTTGAGGCTAAAGTATCCTCCAGTGCCAGCAATCCTGATCTGAGAAGCGTCTAAGGACAGATTGATGGTGGGTGGGAGCTAAACGTGGTGTCCCAGTAAAATCTAGACTGATCTCGAATGAAACAATAGGATGGCTTATTTAGAAACGATCAATAGTGGATCAGATTTTGAGTTGAATAAAAGATCAGAATTAAATATCAGAATATCAGGCTTCTGGTTTACCATGCAGCTGTGAGGTTGACCATTTAGGCCCATAAGACAGTATCTGGTACATCGGGGACTGGGCTTTGGTGGTTCAGTCTTTAGCTGCTGTTATCTGCTCTGCTGCTCTGTTAGCACCCCCAGTTCTCTGGCTGGCACACAATTATGACTTTAACCAGACCCAGCATGGTGAGACTGGTGCCCCATCAGCATGTGAGTCCATGTCTTTGCCTTAATATACACAGCATATGTCTGTGTGGAGAGATGACTGTCTAGCTTAAGTTCTGCTAAAGTTGTTGAGGAGTCGTAGTGAGTGTGTGTTCAGAAAGGAAAATATACTCACCAACCACTTCATTAGGTACACCTGTTGATTAGATTTCTGATCACAGTGGAAACAAGTGGCTTGTAGAGGATCAGCTGAAGTTCAATCTGGACTTTAAAACATGGCATTGTGGTCGGTGGTCTGGAGGGCGGCCGTGGTTGGTAGCCAGACAGGCTGGTCTGAGTATTTCAGAAGCTGCTAAACCAGTAGAATTTAAGAAAATCACCCCAGGATTTACAGAGAATGGTCTGCAGAAGAGAAAACATCCATTAGCTTCTGTTTTGTGGGCCAGAATCGCTCACTGATGAAACATGTTACAGCAGAGTTCTGCAGGGTTCCACCCATCGAAACCTGCAGCAGCAGAAGACCACAACCATTCCTGGCAACATAAATACCTGCCAGATCGCTAACAATGAAAACACGTTAAAGTCACTGATATCCCCAACAGTACCTTCCTAATTCTGGTGTTCAGTTTGAACTCAAGCTGACTTTCTTTACCATGTCTGCATGACTAAGAGCATTGTTTGCTGCCATGTGGTGTTAATGAGCATCTGAGCTGGTACACCTAATAAAACTAAACCTGGCAAAGCAGATGGATTGGCCGTATTCCATGTTGGAAGAGCTCTAACAGCTGTACCTGATCTGAGAACAGAACTGACCAATCAGCATCATTTAAGGCAGCGTTACTCAACCCTGGACAACCAAAGAGCCAAACTGTTGAAAAATACCTCTACAAGAGCCACAATCTAAGTGATGAAAGTGGCAAGAATGGGTTAAAGTGGCAATAATATAAGTTAAAGGGGGGAAAAATGGTCAAAAAGTGGCAAAAAAGGGTGAAAAGGAAGACGTAGGCATGAAATGCCATAAACTGTGTGAAAAGTGACAAAAAATGGGAGACAAGGTAGTAAAAAGGGTCAGAAAGTGGCAAAATTTGGGTGAGAAGAGACACAAAAAATGGGTTACAGGGAACAAAATGGGTCAAAAAGTGGCAAAAAATGATTGAATATAGATTAAAACTTGTAAAAGGCAGCTACAGGTGGGCAAAAAGCAAGCGTGGCAAAACTGGGGGAAAAAGAGGCATTTAAGGCAAAAGGCATCTTAAGCGGATGAAAAGTGGCAAAAATATCAAAAAGCAGGATAAAAGAGTCAAAAACTGGGGGAAATGGGGCAAAAACTGGATAGTAGTGGCAATGTAGGCAAAAAGAAGTGATAAAAGTAGCCTTAGAGCAGTAAAAATGGATTAAAAATGGCTAGAAATTGTCTATAAGGGCAATGAAAATAGACAAAAAATTAAGGTTGACAATAAATGCTAAGTGTGGGGGAAAAATGATTAATGTGAATTGCAGTGGGTTATTTCTGAGGGTCAAAGTTTCCATTTTTGAGGTTTCCTGGGGAAATAATGTTTCAGATTAAGACATAAAAGAGCCACAAATCATCACAGCAGAGCCACATGTGGCTCTACAGCACAGGTGTCAAAATTTGACTTTCTTTCTAATATATTTGCCATTAATAAAACATTTTTCAGTTTCATGTTTTGACCTGTTTTAAACTAATATCCCGATGTGAAGAATGAGGCTCTTTATGTCTTCCTGGTTTGCCTGTATATGCCTGTGGAGTCGTTCCTCTGTGAAGAACTCAGGCCGAATTTTCCGCAAAATCTCAACAGAAGTGACGTCGGGTACTACGTAATGCGCGCACCCCAGTGCTCTCTTTATACTTGACAACGGCGTGTTGAATGGAGAAGGCTGCTTCTGCGAGTAAATGACCGGCTAGCTCAGCCCAAACACCCACACAAAGTCCTTGAAAACATAAAAAACAAAGACAGTTTTATCTGCCGAAGCCCGTCAAGCTAAAAGAGAGTGTAAGCGACGCAGGGGGAAATGGAGGATAAATATCGATGGATCATTTGAGAAATAGAGGGAGCTACGCTCGGGATAAATACCGATCCAGAGATGGCCGTCTTTCTGTGGAAAAGGTAAAGCATCACTCTGGACCATGAAATACAATGTAGTGTTTTATGTTGTATAAACCATATGCTACATCACGTTAGCTTGCTTACAAAGATGCTGTCCAAACAACGAGAATGTCACGTTACTTATTTAGTGTTTTCCGGATAATATTTAATCTTTTTCTTGCTTCCTGGCACTGGACTCAACTTACTGAGTTTATGTTTTGATACTTAGTTTGTAAAACATCTTCAACACATAATGTCAGCTATCCGATATCCGTGGTCGAGGCACCATTATCAGAGCTAAGCAACGTTAGCCCTGTTGCTTCTGCTCTATAACACATCCCACTCCAATACACATCACACATTACACACGTAAAAAGACAATTCAATTGGTCAGAGCTGCACCAAGTCGCTAAGTTGTTCATTCATAGGAATGGTCGTGAAAATATCGTCCTTTTTTAATAGCCTTTGTGCCGTGTCCACACGAGAGGTTAAAATATGCTTTATTCATTTTCATTTTTAGTTGGTGGAACTTTTAAGTGTTACTTCACTTTCCTCCTCTGTATACACGATGCCGGTAAATCACCTTGGTCTGCGTGTGTATCAGCTGATAAACCAGAGGCTCGTTCAAGAGCAAGGAGCGCGCCGTCATGGACGAGCAACACAATATTGTTGTAGTTCACCTGATGGCCGGTGGTGTTGCTACTCTGATATTTTTCTAAATCTTGCATAGAGCCCCTTTAAAAAGGTGACCCTGTTAGGCCCTCAGGTTAGTCCTGAATCCAGAATCCGGCCCCTGCTGTGACTGAGTTGACACCCCTGGTCTATGCAGTGGCTACCAGTCTGGAGTGTCAGGTTTCTAATGAAGCTGCTGATGAGTAAAGGTGTTTATGCTCAGGTGTAGAGCAGACAAATGTATTGTTAATCACATGCTGGTTGGAGGTCTAACACCCCCCCACCTCCTCTGATGAAGTGGCCCACTAATGCCTGCACATATGCATAAAACCTCTAACATTAAACAGCAAGAGCTCCCCTGTGAGTCAGTAGTAATCCCCCTCCAGCTCTGTTCTTGTGAGTCATACGTCTGCCTTAATCACCATGCGTACATATTTCAAACAAACATCTATCCTCTCACACCTCGGCCCTGAACCAAACTCTAGCGTGACACTGATCCAGGACCAGCGTGGAAGGGAGCTTTAAATCAGATGGATGAGAAACCACTGCTGATGCATGAGCAGCTGAAGCCCCAGCCTCTCCAAAATCAAAGGAACGCCACTATTTCCTGTTCAGAATCATTTCAATGACTCTGATTCTGCCCGGGACAATGATGTTAAAAACCCTGTTAGAAATCTATTTTTTCAACTATGTAAATCAATGAAATTCTTCAAGTCTGTAACTTTCATGTGAAAAGGCGAGCAGTGTATTTTTAATTGAATTCATCAGATTGATTTAATGATATTGCATCTTTATCAGTGAAGAAGAACTCAATCTCATCTGCTGATTGCCTGAACCCTTCACATAAAAGAAGCGGGAATCTTTCATTACGGCTGTGATAATTCAACGAGATATACTTTAGAAATCAGAGTGTATTCACAACTGTGTACTGGATAAAAATAGAAACCCAGATGGAATTCATTAAACGGATACATCCACTCTACAGACGAGGCCTTGTTACTGTGAGGAGAGAGACAGAGCCCAAATGAGGCATGCTCATAGTTACAGAGCAATGCCATCTCACTGTGCTTCTGAATAAATGACTGTGTTATTCTGCTGGTCTCCAACATGCAGAGCAGTCCTGAACCAGCCAGTCCTCTCCCACCATTGTTCTAGCACAGGGAGCACGGTGCCAGATCAGGTTCTTGTTGCAGGGAATCACTGGTGCACCGTAGCTGTGTTTGCCCTAGTTATAAAGGAGTTAACTGCTGGCATGCATGATGGCAGACCTTCAGAGGATTCTGTACACGTTGAATACTTTAACGTGCTATGCTAACTGAAGCTCCAGGTTTTCTTGTGCAGCAGACATCACTAGAGTTCCATCAAAACTGTACTTCTGTTTTCCTGAGGATAAAAGGCATACTTAAAAAAATCTTTATTTTCAATAAGCAACATAAAAACAGGACAAGATGATTGTTATCCAAACATAACATTAAATAAATGAGAGAAATAAAGAAACTGGTAAAATGAAAAAAAGAACACAAAACAACAAGACAAAGCCCCTTTTGAAAATAATAATGAACTTTGCACTGAGGTGATCATGCATATTTTACTTAAAGAGGAAAACAAATCCTGCTTATATTCCCAGCACTATCCCTTTAAAATAACTGCAACACTTTAATGTTGCCCAACAGTCGGGAGAAAGGTGTCCAAATTTGTTTATTCACCTTTCCTTTACAAAATATAAAAAAGGCATTCTTTAAATTCAGAAATCTGTAGATGTTTTGTAGTTGCAGTTGTTTAGGAAATTAAAAAAAAAAAAAGTTTCTAAGTAAGAAAAGACACCTACTTAGCTTGTATAAGGAATGTTAACAGGAAACCAGCAGGTTAACCTTTTGTTTGGAAAGCATTTTGACTTTTTCCTAATTGTTTGGGATAAGGAGGGTCTGATCAGGGAAAACATCAGGCTGGTTTTTGAACTGGAATTTTAATCATTCCCCACAAACTTCCATGTAAATTCATGCCCATTTTCAAGCAAATTCCCCAAATATCAAAGAACATTTACCTTAAAATTTTGTTGCAAATTCTGAAAAAAATTCCCAATGCATCATTCAACTAGAATGGCCGTCTGAGGCGGCAGACCCATGCCTAAGCAGCGCCACCGAGGAACTCACGCTCCCATTGATTACTATGGTGTTCAAAATTTCTAAGTCTGTGAAAAACTGAACGGGTGTGCGGATCATCACCAAAATCTAACCGATTCTTCCCTGTCACTATCCCAATATTCCCTGAAAGTTAAGATCCAACTTTCCGTTCTCGAGTTATCTTGTACACAAACAAACAAAGATACGAAACCCTTTACATAACCCTGCCAATTTCATCGGCGTGGGTAAAAATTTCATGAAAATGAAGAAAACATCCAAACAGCAGAATAACTTACCTAAAAATTCTATGAAAATTCCCAAAAGTTTCCAAAACATCCTCTACCTCAGAATTCCTGATTCCCAAAAATTCACAGATAAATGCCCAAACTTCCCGTGAAAATGCCTCAAAACAATCAAGAAAATTTGCCCAAATTCTTCCGATGAAACTCTCCAAAATTTACCAACATATCCTTTAATTTTTCAAGAAAATACTTGCTGATTTCCAAGCAAATTCCCCAAAATATCCATAAAGCAATGTATCCCAACATTTCAAGCAAATTACCTACACTTAAATGGATATTCTGGACAAAATCCAAAAAATTTTAATAACAGAAATGATTATTTTGTTGTAGAGAAACCAAAATGTAATGTCCTCATATGTGCACGCTGGGTCTTTGGAGGTCAAGGCGTTTCGACCTTCCCTTTATTTCTATTACTCACTACAATCCACAACATTTACACCAGGCAGGGAGACCAGCTGATAACTAGTGAAGTTACATGCTGTGCCGATGCTTGGAAGCGTGATTGGAGTAATCCAGGAAGTGTGTACCGGGGCTCATATCTTTCCAGGTGAGTGATGTCATTGGTGACGTCCGAAGCCTCACTGCTGTACCATGTGACTGGTTCAGCAAGTGGTTCAGATCTTTACGTGAGGTTTGACAGCAAAATACGTAGATGGATGGGATTATTTTTTTAATAAAGATGAGGAAAAACCTATGGTTTTAAAAATATCCACCAATGTGTGGACAAGTCCTAAGCCAGGTTTGAGGCCAGATACCCCCACCCCCCGATGACCTTGGGGGGATATCCTGAGTAGAGGCCCGCTGCTCACAACTATTTGTCTGAATAATCTTCGTGTGTGGTGTCACATTTATTTTACTGCTCCAAAGAGGCATCCTAGACCACAGATCATATATTTCAAACATGTTTGATATTTACGGTTCTTGGTTGTCACGCTCCTGACTGAATACTCACAACAACCAATGAGAGCGAGCAGACCAGGTGGCATCACCAGCCAGATGTTACGTCCCTTCCCCATCCTCAGACATGAACAGAAGTGTACCTTCACTACAGGTAGGGTTTCATCCGTATTCTTTTCTTCTATCAGGTGTCCTGCAGCTGTGATGCATGCCAGGACAATTTAGATCCTGTGAAATCCTGAGTATGGAGGATCTTCACTGTCTTTACATCTGTGGTTTCCCACATTTTTAAAATCATTTTAGATTAAAAATCATTTAGTGTGGCTAGCCTGAGAGGTTATGGTCAAATAATTTCAGTGCAATTTCTAGAAATTAGTTCTAACATTCATCACTAGCATTACCGTTCAGGGCTTCGGGTTACCATTGCCATAGTATTGATCAGCTAACCAATCATCAATCATTCTCTCAGTACTACCTTGCATTATCAGTTATTGAATCCGTCATCATCTTTATGATTTTCTCGTATTTCTCACTGAAGCTCTGGGAAAACTCAGATTGTGCTTTGCCGTTATACAGACGGCATCAACCAATTTTTGAATTTTATCTCATTTTCTGACTGTTAAAAATCATGATCTCAGTATTTTATCTCATATTTTGCCTTTTTAAAACATTATTTTTACTTTAGATGTCATATTTTTACCTTTAAAAATTATAAGTTTGACTTTTTATCTCAGATTTTGAGTTTTTAACTTATCATGTTGACCTTATAATCTCAAAATCATTTAGGTTGAGACTAAATGGTTAAATGTTGACCCTGCTTGGTCCTCAGTTAGACCCAAATCCAGAATCTGGCCCCTGCTGTGATTGAGTCTGACACCCCTGCTTTAGACAGAGCACACAGCTTTAATAATGATTGGTTATTTTGAATTTAATGATCATAGGACCGTGCTTTGACCTCATAAATCTATATATAGTATCTCTATACTGAAATGAATCGTTAAGACTTTGATACCCAGCTAAAAAACCACAGAGTCAGAGTAAATCAGTGAAAGTGTGGATGGATCAGTGTTTATGTCTGATATATTTACAGTGTTTCTGACACCTCTCAGTCAAACAGCATTGAACAGACATCCACATAAACGATAGATACGTGTTACACATGGACTGATCTGTTTGTCATGGTCTTAATAGTCTGTGATTTCTTTAGAGCTCTACTTCCATAGCTATCAGTGATTGTTCCTGCCTCTTTATCAGTCTCTATTAGAGGGATACAGAAATGTTTTATTGAGCAGAAAACGTCCAGATTTCCTCTGAAATGGGAACCAAAGTTAACAGATTTAGCAAGAATTAGGGCAATGTTGATATTTTACTGTTTTTGTTAAAAAAAAAAAAAAGAGGAGGCAAAAGAAGGTCTTTTTTCCAGTGTTTGTGAATTTTCAAACATGGTGGCCAAAATAAATGCAACGATCAGGACAAAGTGAACAGATAAATGGTATCAGAGTGGGTCTGCTACCACACCAGACTGAGATAAGTTTGCTTTAGTGACTGAACTGTCACCCCCTGTTTTCTCATGAATACTCGATGCTTGTGTGAGTACTAGATCTAGAGGGCGCGGTCTCACATGGACCTCCACCTCTTCACTGCAGTCAGACTGACTCTCCGTTCCTGTTCAGTCTCCACCCGGCTGTTCTGTTCTGGTCATCTGTCCCCGTGCAGAGGAGGTTAAACATCACGTCTGTTAGAGTTCTTTACCATACATCCATTACCCATGATGCTTATCCTGTCCTGGGCCCCAGGGGGGCTGGAGCCCATCTCAGCTGTCAGTGGGTGAGGGGTGCAGAACACCCTGGACAGGCTGCCAGTCAATCACAGGGCTGACACAGAGAGACAAACATCCAGGCACACTCACAGGCATACCTATGGTTAGAGTCACAAATAAGCTCAACAAGCATGTTTCTGGAGAACGCCAGAGTCCCTGAAGAGAACCCGAAGCACAGGGAAAACTCCACACAGAAAGACTGTGTCCAAACCAGAAACGGTCTCAGCCCCAGTTCCTTCCCCATTTACAAAATCTCTCCTCCAAAACTCTGACATGTGTTTTTATTTTTATTGTTTCACTGGTCTGGTTGAATTATTACCTCAGTGCTGATTTCCGCTGGAACTTCAACATTAGAGCTCTCAGACGGACCGAAGCCTCCATCTGTACCCATACACATAAATGAGCATTTAGACTGCAGGCCAAGCGTGAGTCGGTAGAGTTAGTCTTTAATATGATAAAGGAACAAGTTGCTTCTTTGTCTTTGGTCGTTGCAACCACAGCAGACTTCATGATTACTTGTCAAATGTTTGTCATAAATCCATGGTCATGAAGGAACCAAGTCCTCTGAATGTCTAGTTTTATTCAGTTCTGCCCTCAGAGTTTACCTGTTAGTGCAATCACAAAGGCAGGCAGAGTAATGGTGCTGGCTGAGACTCAGGGAGGACATCAATACTGTGAAAATGCAGAGTAAAGACCGGGGTATTAGTGCTCCAGCATCCTTTTTTAAGAGTTTGCTCCTCATGCTTCATCTAACACTGATTTTTGAAAGGAGGTCTCTGAACATATACATGTTTGTGGAAAGTCACACAAAATGCTTTAAGATTGATTTGGTCTGAATGAGTAATGCCATCGCTTACTTTAAAAACAAAAATAAACACTTTTATCATATTTTCTATTTCTTCTTCTTTCTACTTCCTCTTAATGCTGTCATCTCCTTTATGTATTTTGTACCTGCTTCTCTTCACTGCCATTATTTTTGCTAATGCTAGCATTACAGTGATCATTGCTTCATCTTTTAACATCATTCTTACTCCTATAACCATAACTCTAACAGTTTCACTGCATCCAAGAGCAACAGGACTTCACTGCTGTATTTATTCAGAACACTGGTCTTTATTATAACAGGGTACAGACTTCAACACTGGTCTAGACCTGCCCTACTTCTAAAGGTAACTTCTGAGGAAGATTTGGTTATGATTTAATGCTATATTGATTGATTGATTGATTGATTGATTGTTGCATCTGGCAATGCAATAGAAGCTGTTATACAACTGTTGTCCTTACTTGTAATTAACACTAATTATTACTCAGTGTGGATTCATGCATTTATAAGAGCTCTTTTACAGCTGGAACATTTAATTGGCATGATTAATTTGTGATTAATCTCAAGTTAACCATGAAAACTTTGAGGTTTATCTTAATAAAAAGGTTCATCTCTTGCCAGCCCTGATAAAAAACAAACAAACAAACAAATTCAAAGATTTATTTCTAGGCTTTTAAAGGTCACATGTGGTGCAGAATATACTTTTTGGCATTTCTAACACAAATATGTGCCCCTGAACTGTCCACAGTCCCCCAGAGAATCAGAAAAATCCATCCCCTCTCTTTCTCCACCTTTCGGAAAATGATGATGATTCATGATGTCATGTGGGGAGTTAGCCCCGCCCCCAGGATTGGTTGGCCCTCCCTGCTTGGAAGAAAGCTCCGCCTTCCTATCTGTCCTGATCCTCCTCTCAGCTGAGCCACATCCATTTCCTGAGAGGGGCGGAGTCAGACAACTCATTAACATTTAAAGCCACAGACACAGAAATGGTCGCATGCATGTGGCACGCCTTTAATCACCCTGTTACATAAATTCAAAACTACATCAAACCAGGCCTGTTATTAATAGATAGAAAGACAGAGAAGATGTAAAAATGGCAGACAAGTCACTGGTTAGTAAATCCAAATTGTTGTAAAATGCAAATTATTTTGAATGAGCAGCAGAAACCATAAGACAAGTTCCACTGTGTCAGTCTGAGCCAAACAAGAATGAGATAATGAAAGGAAAATGACGTGTCCTCGCTGTTTTTTCCCCCTAGAATATATAACAGCCGCTCTCTAAATGACAGAACTACACGGCGCTCTTCTTCACTGACATCGCTGTCTTGACTGTATTCATTACCGCCAATGTCATCATGATTAGAGTCAGATCCATCAGGATAACGCCGCCTTTATCACATCATCAGCTCTGCACTCTTTCCTCTTTATTCCCTTTCATTTCAGACCTCTACAGATAAACGCGGCTGATTTTAGTTACCAGAGCTTCTTCACCTCCTCCTCATCATCACACGTCAGGGATTCATAAACACATGATGGCTGATTAACAAGGGCTAATATCTATGAAAGTCTTATCAGCGTTCCTGGTTACCGGGCAGAAGGTGAGCAGATAGAGGATAGGAGGGACACATCTGGTCCTGCTTTGGCTCTGCTTTGGATCCATCTGTGCTTCTGCATGAAAATCCCTTCTCCCAGATCCGTGATGAAATCATGATAAATAAATAGCATCCATGAGGTGAATATTATGTACCCTCAGACCTCCTGCTGATCAAGTAGCACGGCCCACTGGCCCTGAACACCTGATTCATCATGTAGTAAAGCGCTGAAAGGGGCCCAGATCAGCAGTCCTGCTCTTCTGACACACTCAATAAATGTAGCCTTCGAGTGGAAAATCAGATAAACCCCGGCTTATAAGATTTGAAGACAAAGAGAAGAATCACTGAGGCTCAGTGTAAAGAGATGATTTTCATAAATCCTGTCATAAATGTCACTGGGTTTAAACTATTTAGTTTGATTTAAAGTATGACAATCCTGTTGTCAAATGTGCCTCTGCCATTGCTTTTAGACTGCGCTGTGTGTTTTAAAGTGGGGTTTCTAAGAGTTGAAAAAAGGTGGATTTTAAATTGAAGGTTATGTTATGCAAGTCTTATCTCATGAGCAGCGGCTCCCTGATGGCCTTTCCTTGAATAATGCTCTGAAAGGATGAAGAAGAAAAGGAGCAGATGAATGGCAGACAAGGACTGAGGGTCGCAGAAATAAGGTAGAAAGAATAGAAAACCAAATTATCAAAGATGATAGGAGGAAAAAGGAGGAAAGAAAGCTAAAGCAGATGTCTGTCATAGAGGTAAGAGCTGAGGCTCTGTTTTGACAGAGTAAGGTGCATTGTCTAGGGCACTGTTACTCAACCAAAGAGCCAAACTGTTGAAAAATACACAATCTAAGTGGTGAAAAGTGGCAAAAACAGCTTGAAGTGGCAATAACGATAAGTTCAGGTGGAAGGTGGCGAAAATGGTCAAAAAGCAGCAAAAATGGGTGTAAATGGGGGGGAAAGGGGTCAGAAAGTAGCAAAAATGTGTAACAGGTCACAAAAAGGGTTCAAAAGTGGAAAAAACGGGGCAACAAAATGAGTGAAAATTGACTGAAATGGGCAAAAAGCAGTCAAGAGTGGAAAAAATGGGCAAAAAATAGCAAATAAGTGGTACTTAATGGCAAAAGGTAGCAAAAATGGGTGAAAAGTGGTAATAAATTGGGCAAAAATGTGAGCAAATTGGCAAAAAGAAGTGGCTAAACTGGGCAAAAACTAGGGGAAAAAAAGTGGAGAAAAAAATGAAAAAGGGAAAAAAATGAGATAAAAGTTTTAAATAAAGGTGAAAAAAGTAGGGGGAAAAGTGGTATTTGATGGAAAAAGGTAGCTCAAATAGGTAAAAATGGGAAAAAGTGGCAAAAAATAGGAGAAAATTGGTATTTAATGGCAAAAAGGTAGCTTATTTAATGGGCAAAAATGGGATAAGAGTAGCAAAAATGGGAAAAAAAAGGCAAGAATGGGCAAGAAAGTAGGAAAAAAGTGGTGTTTAATGGATATGGTAGCTTAAATGGGCAAAAATGGGCAAAAAATAGAAAAACAAGTGGTATTTAATGACAAAAGGTTGCTTAAATGGGCAAAAATGGGATAGAAGTTGCAAAAAATTGGAAAAAAGTGGCAAAAAAGTAAAAAAAATTGGAGTAAAGTGGTGTTTAATGGATAAAGGTAGAAATGGGCAAAAATGGGAAAGAAAAGTGGCAAAAATGGCAAAAAATAGGAGAAAAGTGGTATTTAATGGCATAAGGTTGCTTAAATAGGCAAAATGGGCTAAAAGTGGCAAAAATGGGAAAATAATTTGGAGACAAGTGGTATTTAATGGCAAAAGTGGTTTAAATGGATGAAAAGTGGCAAAAATGGTTTAAAATTGCAAAAAAGTTTCAGTTTTTAAGGTTTTCTGGAGGCATAACATTTAAAGTTAAGACATAAAGAGCCACATGTGGCTCCAGAACCACATGTGAGGATCACTGGTCTTGGGTGTATGGCGTGCAGGCTTTTGGGGTGTGTTGGATTGCATTTTCTTATCCGGATGGAGCGAAGCCTCCGAGCACAGTAAGACTGGGAGTGAAAGAGGCTGGATGGAGTCATGTGTTCTGGGGGTCACATCAATCAGACCAATCAGAGCTAAGCCGGTCTGTGTTACGCACTCTGAATAATGACAACTGCGTTCCATGGGGAGAGGTTTTATTTACGTAGTCTCTGCCAACACACCAGAGAGACCGTCTCATCAGCTTCTAGTGCTCTGTAGACTGTCTGATACAACCCAGCTATGCTTCAATCCTGATACACTCTCAGGCTGGCCACAGACTCCTGGACTTTAAGGTGATTTGAGGCAAGATTTGCCTCCCCAATGACTGTGGGGGTGTATCCTGAGTAGAGCATCTTCATAAACGACTATTTGGTTATTTTTACACTTGTCTGGAGAACTCTGTTCGGTTTGGGACTCAAATTGCAACATTGTTGTTGCAACTTTGCTATGGTTTGGTTGGCATTCACATTACCCTTGGTCAAACAAACCAAACCATAAGTTTGTGGTCACAAACAAAGAGCAGCAAAGAAGAAAAGGAGACGTAGAAGAAGATGAAACCTAAAATCCATCTCCTTCCATCTGTCTTTTTATCCTCACACAAACAACACCACTTCATGCTGTGTTGGGATTTCTGCTTTTGTTTGAGGCGCTATAAGAAGACAGCAAAGCAGCGAGCTGTCCAGCATGTCGTTCTTAACATGAGACGAAACAAAAGGCGACGTGAGCGAGAGACTACGATGTATTGCTATGGCTACGCAGACCCCTGACATGGTACTGACATGTATTTAGGTGAATTATATCATATTTAAATCTGTAAATTATTACGCTTTCTGCCACTTCATGCCTTTGGTTCACAGGTTGGTCTGCTTTGCTTTCACACCTCAAATAACCGCTCCAAATGAACCGGACTATCCAGAGAATGGACCAGAGCTGATTTGAAGCGGACCAAACAGCCCTGGTGTGAATACACCTTTATATGAATCCTACAACAACCGACGAGAGCGAGAAGACCAGGTAGTGTCACCAGCCGGATCATGCCTATAATTAGATTATGAGTCAAAAAAATCTGGTTTTAAAACATTTAAGACTGAAAATCTTTTAGTGCAGGAGCCCTCCCTATGTGTATCTGAGATAAGCGGAGCCCCCCAGGACCCAAAAGAGAAGAAAAAGTGGCATGCTGCTGTCAAAAATCAACATAGATTCTAATTGTTTTATTAATAAAACCCTAAAGAGGCCTATGCATGCTTTTCTTTTTAAAGACCTTTGTATAAACTACTTAATAATGCCTTTTTTATGGTTTTAGTCAATACTTGCAAATCTAATTTTGGCAGCCTCAGAGCAGACAAAGCCTCACAACCCCCCCCCCGCCCCCAAATCTTTGGTGCCTCCCCTGGAGGGTCCTAGACCCCAGGTTGGGAACCAGTGGTCTAGTGTGTGGCCAGCCTTAGTTTGAAATCCCTGTTCTGTTCTTTCAGGGTAAATCTGATTTATTTCTGCACAAAATCTGAATCTGATATCTGTAATGGTGTGACATCTGAAAGCTAAGAGTGCACCCATTAGAGTGACTGAATGTTGTGTAATGTTAAAGTTCATTGAATACATTTGAACCAGTATATTATGGGGGCATCTATAGCTCCTGGGTGTCTGTGTGGTTTAAATCTAGAGGCTGTTTTTTGTTAAAGTGGGTGACCCAGGTTTGAATCTGGCCAGTGGCTCCATGCATGTCAGTCCCTCTGCTCACAGTTTCTGACTCTACCCACAGTCCCTTCTGAAACTGCAGACTAGCAGATGATCAGTCAGATATTTCTAGATGTATATCCCTGTCAGGATTTAAGAAGAATAGATTTGAGGATAAAAAAAACATTAAACATCAGTCTGGATCAATCCTTACTGGAAATGTGTGTGCAATATGTATATAATGTGAATGCAGACTAACAGAGTAAAGGTTAAACTAATCTGTAAAAATGTTGTAGCTCTGCAGATTTCTGCTAAGGACGGCAACTCTCCTCCATTTCTTGGCATTTAAACATTATTTACAAAGCCCAAAAATGCAGTGCAAACAAAAGTGCAGAAAAAGAGGAATAATAATGACTGAGACAGACTTTAAGATAAAGCAACCAGAGAGAATGAAAGACAGACACATTTATCAGACGACAAGGAGGCAGACCACCTCAGATAACCCCAAACCAGCTGCTACAGCTCCAGGCTAAGGCCCTCTGCAGCCCAGGATGGCCTTAAATGACTCCCCACTGGGTTAGAGACAGCTCTCTGTTAATGTGAATTGTTCCTGACATTGACGCCCATGACACCTGCTTTACAACATCTAGTCATTTTAGAATTATCGCCACATTTTAGAAGAAAGTTTTAAATCTGCTTATTGTGATAGAGATGTCTATAGTGACAGCCCTGCAGGCTGAAATTATTCTATTGGCTTTTCTGGAAGCCGGTGACACAGGCGGAGCCACCTGTTGTCTCCAAACCCTGTAAAAGTTACATCACATGACTCATCCTCGGCACGAGCAGTCTCTGCACTGACCGCCTTAATGGTTAAACCAAAACAACTCTGGACTATAGTCCCATCTGCTCTGCAAGGCCCGTTTGGGTCTGGTTAGAAAATGACTGGACCAATCAGCATTGAGGAGCAGTACTTTCGGGTGCGGCGGAGTCGTAAGCAAAAAAGCGAGAAGAGGCCGCTGCAATTATGAGAGATTAGCGTGGATGCTGCTAAAGTGCCAGTTTATCAGGATGACATTTCTTGGTTAAAAGAAGAACAAAGAACAGCAGTGAGTTGTTTTCTTTTCAAGAAGAACAAAAGTCGTGTACTGACATGTCTACAGTCGCCATGGTTCAGGTTATGCAGTTCTCTGTGGAGGCTACGTTACGTGTTTTGTTGCTCTGATTGGCCCATAAAGATGTGACAAACAGAACGTTCATCCAATCACCCTCCGAGTTTTATTTCAAAGGCTCTGCCCTTTCCCAAACGTTGTATATCGAAGGTTTTCCGGATGGATGTGTGAAACAAATCCATCTGGCGTGTCAGGTTAGCTCTGGACTGCCTTGGTGTAACCCAAATCGCCAGAGAGGTATTGGACAATAGCTCTGTCTGTCACATTCTCTCCAGCTGATCAGACCAATGAGACAAAATGAGGAAGTAGGCATGCACAGCTGGGGTAAGTAATGTGACCTTAGCAGTTAGGCACTGTCATAATTTACCAGCTGTGGAGCTTATTGGTGGATTAAACTCATGCTGGTAGGGAGAAGAGCATCAACATCATCCCTGCTAATGAAAGCTTCTGGTGTGGTTCTTTCCACATCTTTTAATGAAGAAATGCTGTCCAGATCAGATTAGACTCCTGCTATGATAAAGCTACATCTGAGCTATATCTGAGCAAATTGCTACACCAGCAGCCACCACTAGTGTTGTAGTACTGGAGAACAGTTTTGGTCTTGAGTCTCAGGACCACATTTTGAAAGTCTTGGTCTTGTCTTGGTCTTGGACTGGCCAGTGGAGACCAGCACTGATCTGCTATTCTTCGACTTCATTAGTGTGATAAGTAGAAGCAAATTAAATCAACACATAGCTACCTGCAAAAACTCTGACATCAGTTCATCTTATTTCTAATCAGAAATCCCTCTGAACTCTTACTGTAGGCCTCATTCACCTGACAGATCTAGATAAACGTCTCATTTTCAGAGATTTGAAATAATTCCAGACTTGTCAGTGGCTTATAATACATACAAGGATTTAATTTTTACAAGGATTTTTGAACTATTTGATAAGATTTGAGATTTTTGCATTTTTATTTATTTATTTATTTTTTGCATTTTTTTTTTTATTTTTGCAAAGAGTTGCAGACAGCTTGTTTTTATCTGTCAAATTTATCAAAAAACTAAAATCAAAGCGCGAATGCTCTTTAACTGTTCAGCC